>NW_017727833.1:227284-271204 GCF_001865875.1 Lupinus angustifolius | reverse complement strand
TATTTTAACTTGGAAATCAAAGAGTAAAATATGCTAAACCATTTTTAAACACAATACTTTCTAAAAATGAAACATTTTCAACAACAACTCATCAACATCATAAACTTTCAAGAATAAAACACAAACTTTTTCTTAAACACATTAAAGGTTCCTTTGATGTTAAAATCATCACCTTTAAACATATTTAAATACTAACAATAATTTCTAATATTTCCAAACAAATAACTCATCTAACCTTGTCCAACTATATAGTTTTTCCATCTAAGAACAAGGAAGAAATTTCAAGATTTATAAAAGCCAAAAACTATATAAAGGTTCATATGATTTTATTATCCTCCCCTTTAGTTATGCTTTCGTAAAATACTTAAAGAACAAATATAAACTCTACTTTATGAACAACATAATAAAAGCTCATAACTTTCTATGAAATATGAGAAGATGATGAAAAAGAGAAAATAAAAGACTATCTTAGTTTGTATAGGAAATTTAGTATAAAATGAGAGAATGGGGTGAGGTATTTATAGGAGAGTCTCACCCTCATCAAATCAGAAAATTTAATGCAAAGTAAGTAGATTTAGACTAGCATAGGTGATGTGTCTAATGGTGGGAGAGTGAGAGGATTTGTTGAGTGATTTAGGGGATTTTGTGTAAGAGAATATGTATTTTTGCTTGTTTAACAAGCAAGCTTCTTACATGAAAGTGATGTGACATTCTCGATTAAACCATTCCCGAGTATTGTCAGCTAATACCCAGTCGGATAATAAAAATCTCCCAATTTCGGTTTACGGTTAGAATTTCGAAACACGGAATTTGGAGTGAAAAATAATTAGAAATGCGTTCTGGACAAACTTGATGTCTATCTTGACACGAAATAATATTTTGAAGCCAATGGCGCAATCAGAACTCGATTCTGAGGTACGAAACTCAAAAACACGTTATTGGGCCGAATTTGGACCCGACAGCAGCTCAAAAACTTTTCGTCATAGAAAATTACGAAAATTTGCCACAAAATAGGAAATCACAAAAAGACTAACACTCAAATACGATTTAGTCTAATTCAATACCGATTAATTTCTAAAATAAATCGTTGTTAAAATAAATAATTAATAAAACATACACAGAAAATTGACGGTGTTACATGAATCATTAAATGTGTGAACTGAAAGTTTGAAACAATGTTTCATTCTTTGAGATTTAATGAAATGATGTCGTTTTCCCTTGTTTTTAATGCAACAACTGGCCAGTTCAGTATCAATTCGGCCGGTTCATCAGTTTTGCAGAATATCGGTTAGTTTTAGTCAGCTTCCACCAGTTTTGATACATATCTAGTACAACAACTGTCTCGTACCAATATGAGGTCTGGTTCACAAATTTTCCGATCGAACCGAATGATACAGTCCAGTTTTATCAACACTAAAAGAAACTACCTTTTGAAATAACTCTTTCATGAGGACAAATTTTTAAAACTTGAAAGAACTATTATATTTTAGCCTTTATATCTTTGGAAATAACTTAAGATCCATTCAAACAAACATCTCCTAACCTTTCTTGCAACACGACAAAAACTCTAATTTAATCCAAGGAAAAATTTGAATGAGACATATGTACATAGAGACAATCAATAAATTTTTGATAACATATTAAAAGTTTAATGTTAATTAAAATTTACTCATAAATAGTAACACAAAAAAATATAAATATATATGTCTTCAAATATGACATGTTAGATATGTCTCCATACAAAATTTTCTCATCCAGCTTAAACTCTTGACGTGTCAAGATTGGCTAAGTTAGAGATGAGCTTTAATTTAAAACATTTCTATACCATCTTATCTTTTGTTGAGGTGTGTTGAAATATATTTTGAGGTTAATAATATATTGGGTTAGTAATTATTTTAAACTTATCTACTTTTTTGCATAATAAAAAACATTGTAAATTCAATTTTCATGATTAAAAAATATATATATGTGTAAAATAAATTAGTTAGTTAAGAGTCAGGTAAAGCTAAGTTAATTGTATTTTTTATTTTTTTATAGATATAATAGGTTGATTAATTTCTTTGAAATTCAATATTATTCTATTCATTTAATCAATAAAATACACCATCATTTTTTTTGTTCTGTAACTTCTAATATGATATTACAACAATATAATTATGTTTCAGTGTGATGTTTATCATGAAGCTTTCAATTTCCAACATGATGGCTTCCAATGCCTTGTCATCGTTTTAATAACAGAAACAACTACTCTTCAATAAAAATATTTGATAAGGTTGTGAAGATGTTCAGTTCAAAAGGGCATATTTCTTTTTGTATTGCGGGATTAAAGGAGATTGGGTGAGTTGAAGTTCTGCCACAATCTTTACTCCTCCTGATTGACTCATATTCTGAATCAAAGATTTAATGTCAGGGGTTGTGATTAGTGTGTGGAGATTGTGGTGCTTGATATGTTCACTTATCAGAAATTTGTATTTCATGGGATTTCTGTGACTTTCAATATGATTGAGCTTGCAATTCATTGCCTAAGGCCTAAATTGTTTGACCGGCAGGTTCACTTTCATATATTTTTTCCCTCTCAATTGTTCTTAATATTGTTAAGACAAATATTACATATATTTTATTATATTTTTCTCTATTTATTTTTGAGCAAAATTGCTCATATTCCAACATCTTTTTCTTTTATTATTATGTAGCAAAAATTGATCAATTTCATTATATTATTCTCTTGTTATTCTTGAGCAAAATTGTTCACATTTCATCATATTATTCTTTTGTTATTCTTGAACAAGTAATATTCATATTTCATCATATTATTGATTTCTCTCATTCTTTTGGCTAAGAAACTAAAATGATATTTTTGACCATTGTTATTCTTGAATAAGTATTCTTCATATTTCATCATATTTTAGATTTATCTCATTCTTTGGCCAATAAACCAATATGGTACTCTTGATCAATAATTTTCTAGATTTCTCTTAGTAAATTATATAGCAAAAATTAATTATTTCAGTTATCAAATAAGCAACTCGAGCTGAGCTGCAGTTCGTTAACTTCAACTGAGTTGTATTTGAATTAAAAAATAACTAATATTAAACTCGTTTTGACTTTCAAGCTAAGCAAATTCTTACGAAACCCACACTATTGTATCTCTAAATCCATGTATATCCACTTTCTTATGCTTGCTTTTGTTCCTCGCCAAGAAAATGTACACTATAAGTCTATAACTAAGAAAAACGTCACCTTATCATAAAAAACAAAACAAAAACAAACGTCACCTTCCTTCTAGCGATTCTTGTTGCCTAAGTTTCCAGGAATTCCCAGTCATCTATGGCTGCGCGCCACAAAAATATAATATCCATTGAATACAAACAAACAATTATGACTTAGAAAAATCACAATATATGTATATATAATATGACATGTAACAAGATATGGTCTATAATATAGGGTTCACGTGTCACTTATAATCACTTATGATATAACTAGTTAGGTTCTTACCCTCTAGTTTAATATTTCATTATCTAGTTTTTTCCATTTCCGTAGTCAAATACATCTCTTTAATTTCCTCCTTCTCTCTTTTTTCTAACCATAACCACTTTCCACGAAGTTTACCATCTTGATTATAACACTAGCCACCCTTATATAAAGGCCCCATAAGTGCAAGTTGAGCATTTTGTAATATTCTCTCATTATATTACATCACACACAACTTGTGGAACAAATAAATAAACATTTTTTTTCTCATCTTGTTGGTGCAATTAATAGTGATGAAGAACAAGAGGCAAAGTAGAAGGGACAAAAAAGAGATCAAAGTGACATATATTTCAAGTCCCATGAAGGTAAAGACAAGTGCTTCTAACTTCAGAGCACTTGTGCAAGAACTTACTGGACAAGACTCAAATGTTGCGGATACATTCATGCCCATAGAAGAAAATTGGGCTAATGATGAAAGAGTTAATAAAGACACAAATCAACGTTGGAGTGTGGATGTCACTGACCAGGGTTGTTTATCCGAGGAAACTATGTTGAAATATGGTAACATAGAGTTTCTTTCGAGTTCCTTGATGGAGTTGGAGCCATTAAATCAACACCTTCAATATCATGAATTGTTGAGCTTTGATGCGTCTTAAATTCATTATTCTATATATTAATTAATATATGTGTATGGAATTACGTGTTTGCTTATGTTTCAGTTTCTATAGTTCCTTATTAAACAATTATTGAATGAGCAAAATGTTCTTCTTTTACATCCAGATTATATATCTATGTTAGTTTTGTTGGGATGTAAGCACATATTGGACATTGATTTTATCTCATTTTGCCCCGGGTAAGAGTAATAATGAGTATATAGTCTATACGAGAGAGATTTTAAATTGGATGTATCATCACCTATTTAAATAAAGATATGCATCGTAACATTGTTCTCTTATATCTTTGAACCAAGCTTGAGGGTCATGTTTACATATCAAGCATATAATATAATCGATTTGATTTATATTTTTCACATTGGTCAATCACCTAATTTGAAATTTCCATACTTTCCATGTTGTATAGAACGACATTGCTAATACGTCCAATTTTAAATACCTATTTAATTTTAATTGATTAAAATCCAGATTTTACACTAATTTGTACAATCTAGTCGTAAAAAAGAAATAATTACGTGGGTAGGAAAGATGATCATGAGTGAGATTATTGTAGTGATCCTGAAGCAAAGGAAACGTGAAGGTGAATTAATTAATATATCCAAGAAGAAGATGATTAAGATGAAATTAGACATATGGTCAAGGATAAGACTTTTGCTTCACATGTGTTTCAATTTCAAGGAAATATGAATCAAGCTAATTATTTTGTTGATACTAAGAGTATTCTCTCACTTTTTGAATAAGAAATTAATTATTTTTTCGAATCTGTGATTGTCTCTTCCAACAAGTATTGCTCCAGGAATCAAACTCTTAATTTTTTTGTTTTTCTATGGATCTAGCTAATTATTTTAAAATAATAATTCTAACAACAAATCTACTAAATAACAAGAGTGCCACTCACCCTCACATTTATTGGTGCCTCTCCTGCATTTTTTATATTTGAAAAATAAATTCTCATAAATATATATGGTTGATTTTGGTCTCTACTTTATTATATTGTTTTGATTCTAGCTCATACTTATAATATGTCAATATCACAGTTAGTCACGTCTTTAATTAATTTGATGTACCACATTATCATTATAAATTAAAAACAGTTTGGTAATTCATTACAACCAAAACCCATAAAATATTATAGAAACCAAAAACGTATTCAATCAAACTTAATTTAAAGCAACATTATATTGCATAAAAATTAGACTATTTTTTTCTTTTATCTAATTAAGGTTATTGACCCCAAATAAGAGATATAAAATGCATAGGACAAAGGCTTTTACATTATCTGCTAGCCTTACAAGTTACAACATAACAAGCAAGTGTACATACATTATTATCCTTGTTGTCGCTATATGTGATAATGCTGTCTTTGTTGACATTAGAAAATGACTTACTCATGTGGTCTAAATCAAAACACTAGAATGTGTTCTCATAGTCAAAGTGTATCAAATTAAAGTATCAAAACGTTTACGTACTTTCAATCTTATAACAAAGTTTTCTCTATTCTCCACCCTTTAGATGTGATAGAGATACTAGGGGTGGTTAATGAATAGTTCAAGATTAATTATTATATTTCAAAAACATTACACTGTATGATTGGATTTTTAAGAAACCTATATAAATAAAAGAGTAAATACACATTTTAGTTCTTCATATTTTTGGACCTTACTAGTTTAATCATTCGAAAAAAGAAAACACCTAAAGTGGTCCCAAAAAATTTTAAATGTGAGTCAAATTAGTCATTTTAGCATGTTTTACAATATTTGATATGAACTAATTTGACCTCAAAAAGACTAATTTAATTCATAAATTTGAAAATTTTGGGACTATTTTAGATATTTTCTTTATTGAAGGACTAAACTGATAAGATCGAAAAATATGAATAACTAAAATGAGTATTTTCTAAATAAAATAAGTTTCATACGTAACTTAGTTACAAGTAGCTACACATAATTTCTAGTTCTAATTTTTCTGTCTGCTACATAAAAAAAGTATTGTCCGTTAATATAGGTAATAGACTGAATTAAGTTTTAACTTTTAAGTTCCAGTCAATAAGAATATCTTTAAAATAAAATTTCTGAATTTTTAAAAATTAATATACATATACACGTGATCTCCACATGTAGGTGAGTAATCGACTTGGTAGATGTGGCATTTTGCTTGTTTTTTAAGTGTGTCCTCTCATGTAAGGGATTAATTCGATATGTATGGTTGTTTTCTTAATAAATATTACTCACATATATCAATTTCTTAGACTTTTTTATCTTTTTAGAGATCTAATAGAATATTATACTACTAAATCAATTTTTTTGTTATCCATTTATGATTAAAAGACATAACCAAATCATCAAGAGACAAGTGTATAAGACATTTGAATTAAACAATATAATATTTGAGTATATTTAAAGACCTATTCCAAAGATATCCTCATTTATACCGACCTAAAACTCAATTAAAAATATACACTTTAATATATTTCTTATATGTATACATTTTGTTATGTGTGTTCTCTATTCACTATTCTTCCATTTTTAAGAAAGGTAAGTGGGCTTCAAGCCCAGTTGTTTACAGAAAGAAGGAGGAATATGAGAGTCATATTTTATATTTGTATTTTATCAAAAGTGAAAAATATCATTGACAGTACTAAAAAAATGTTATAATTCATATACATTAATTATATTTAAACGTCAATTATTATTAAAAATGAGTAAATGACTACTGAAAAATATATTGATATAGTAAGAAACTCTGACAGTATCATTGCATACATTTTTTGATAGACATTTGTGTATTAATCTATCTAAACAAGTGTTAATTCCTAAGAGCGACTCAAAAAATGATTAGTTTCTGACTCAAAAAAGTGAAGCAATACCGTACAAAAAATACCTTAACTATGGAAATGTGTTCAGAGCATGCATCTAAATGTAAATATAGTTTATTGAATTTAAGCATATGTATTATTACAAATCAGGAGAGAATATGTATCAAGTTTAACCAGTTAAATTATTTAGTTGGATCAAATAATATCAGATATAATTAATAATTATATATAAATGTAATTTTTTAGTAATTATACATAATTATATTAAAGTTAAACATTTACCAATTACCATCTTAAAAGAAGAAAATATAGCCTTGTTACATGCAATTAACATGAGAAAATGACATAGTGAAGCAAGTGCATAATATTCCCACACTCTCTTGAAAAAGCATCAGAAACAGAATCCTCACTACTAGAATACCATTGAATGAGTTTTCTATCCCCCTCTACAAATTTGAAATTATAAAAATAAAAAGTAAATGAGTAAAACACTGATACTATTAAAGCATTAGAAATTAAAAAAAGATTACTTATAAAAATAGTCCTCGGAGAGTGGAATATTTGTGCACATGAAGACATCTAGAGATTGGAATCATCCATCTGTCTCTCTATCTCTTTCTCTCTCCTCTTTCTCTCTCTTTTCTTGTTCCTTTACTTCACTCCAATAATCCAATAAATAAATAACATTATACATAGTTGAAATTAGTCACTTATACCATCATCACTCATTGTCATCATCAGAATTCCAAGGTGCTTTTGCTTCATTTTTTGCTATATAGTTTACTGAATTTTACTGCTACTGTGGCTAGCTGATTTTGATCTTGTTGAGCTTGGATTTTGTGATTTTTATTCATCTGGGCATGCGAGAGTAACTGGGTTGGTTTCAAAATGTATTTTTTCTTCTCAAAGTGTGGCGCTTTGACTTTCTAGTGCTCCTTTTTTTGTGTGTCATTGTCTTGGTCCGTGAATTTGGCTTTGGAGTACACATGTTGGTGTATTTTGCTCACATACTTACATGAGTCCCTGAAATTTAGGTTATTTGTTTTTTATACAAGTTTGTAATTTTTGTTTTTCTACCTCTATGATATGATTTGAACTCATTTCATGCTTTCCAAGGTTGCAATTTATATTTTGTTTGGGGTTAGTTTGTTGTGGTTTGCACTTTGCACTGTGTTTGTTTTCTTGTGTTGTTTTACTTTCTATTATTCTGAGGGTTATTTAGTTGTTGGTTTGAAGTTCTATGTTTACTGAGGCAACTGTTTTGTTCTTCAACTTGTCATTTGTTTTTTTTTTTAAATATTTTGTTGGGCATTAGAGAATTGAGGATATGATGGTGGCTATGATGTATGGGGAGTAGAACTCGGGTTGGTGTTGAAGATGAGAAGGGAGCGCAAAGAGGGATGCCTAGCTTCGATTCTCAGTTACCCATTTCAAGTCTATGGTATATTTCCTTTTGCTGAATTTTTGTTGTCAATGTTGGTTTTGGTTCGTAGTTATAGTTCTTTATCGTGTTTCTTAGCCCAGTGGTGCAAGCAGACTTTCTTTCCTTTTTATATTAAGATGATTCTTAGCTCTTTAATGTTACATTAGGATGGTATAAGGAATATGTAGAACACTGACTTTCATTGTTACTAGGTATCTTTTTCTTAATAAGTAATAGATACTAAAGGTTTTGTTATACTTTACGGTTTGCTTGAATAAATCTAAAACCAGTTATGATCAAAATGGACTTATACCCTTCTAATTGGAGATAAGCATCTCTCTTCTCCCTTGTGAATGTGGGTTTCAATTCAAGATTCTCGGGGCTATGCCTAGATACTATTTTAGCAATCTGCCTTGCTACTGCATTCAGAGATGTAGCACGGTTGCCCTAGGTTTAAAGTGATACGTTTCTGCTTCAGCTGGGTAGGCTGAACCATGCCAATTGTTCCATTTCCAATTTCCGTTATGGGTAGGGTATAATAGGTTCATTAGTTAACATCAGTATAATACGTTTTGATAGACTAAATGTACTGCGTCATGAGTACAAACTTATCTACCCTTTGTTTATTTCTTTATAAGAATCAACACTTTGTTTATCTTTAAAAGTAGTCCAGCACTGGCCCCTTTTATGAAATTAGTTGTAGAGTTTTAATAGAAGCATTACATAAATACTTGAAGCCTTCACAGTTTTTTTTTAAATGGTGCACTATTTATTAGCTTAAAGTACTGATGATATTACCAAACTTCTCATTTACTACTTTGTCAAATATCCTAACAATACCTTATGTGTTTCTAGAGCATCCGTCATTTCCCCTTCTACTAGTAGTCTAGTAATACCACCAGATGTATAATCTTTTACTTCAAATCCTTCTTCTTTCGCAAGTGTCAATGTCTTCCTTTCGGTGGATGGATAAGCTTTGCACTTCAAAGTGTTCCTTTCTAGGTTAGACTTTATTGTGTTGAAAATTCTGCATGACATCTTAAGAAAGTTTGTCCTAATGTAGCACTTGATTGAAATAAAGTATCTTTGAGTAAACTATTTCACATACAGAAGAGAATGTTTTGTTTTGAGGAATTGATGAATCAAAACATGATATAATTTGGTGGAGAGCAACGAAAATTAGTAGAACTTACACAACTATTTTTTGTAAATGCATTTGCACTAGTTGTAAGATCATGACTGTACTATTGTACTATTGTGCAATATAGAGAAATAGATATTTGGATAGAAATTCGGCATGGTGTATATTATGTGCTGGTTTGTTACTTAGGCATGTTTTCATGTGGTTAAGGGGTCTCATTTGTAATCCTTGAACCAATTATCGGCCAATCATTATCTTGCGGACTCACAGGCAGATGATTTGTTCTCTCTTTTGATATGTAGACTAAGGATAAAAAGAAACTTAGTCTGGATACTTTTAAGGTAAAAAGAGAGAGTCATAAATTGGATTTGAAAACCTGATCCTATGTTTTTACTTTTTATTTTTGCATCTATCAACTTATAGTCAACTTCGGTTTTATGTGGATTTTCTCTAAAATCAAACATATGGACTAAGTTTTGTTAGCCTAATTCTGACGAAGTATGGTTTTCAGCTACACAGAGGAGACTGCAATCAATACTTTTCATGTTTCTGACTTTGGAGCATTTGACCAATCATATCGCTTAGAGAATGTCGTTGACCTGAGTGGAAGTAAGTATTCCTTTGATCTAACATGGTGAAGTTTACATGTAACAAGCATACAAGGGTATATTGTGTTATAACTTGTCATGGTGCATCAAATTATCTTTTCAGGACTATTTCTTCTTTATATGTTCAAATGATGTTTAATTATCATTTATTAAAAAAAAGGAAAACTAGGGAACTACGCAATGATTACTCTTTGCGTGCTGTCAGTACATAACTACTCATTGATTGTTTGCCAAAGATTGCATTAAGAGAAAGGAATAATTGTCCGGACATGGACTTACCCATTCACTAATGTGTGCATGATGTTACTCTTGGCTAAACTGCTAAATATAGATGTCTATAATCTTACCAATTTTTTAATTATTGTTAACAAATATAAGCCTTTTTCCGGCTTTTCCATCTCTAATGATTTTTCCTGATACATGATTCAGATTCAATTTATAACTCACTAAAAGTAAGTAGACAAACAATTTCTCCAACTCCTGTTCACATTGGTACTCTTGATAAGGTGAGTTTTTATAGTTATTTTCATCTAATGAACTTCCAAATGTGGTAAACATGGTGAGTCTTACCTGGCTACATTATGTCTCATTTCAACTTTTCTTTCTTTTTCTCTTTAAATTAGTTGCCACCTTCACTTGATAAAAACCCATTGACGAACCAAACAGAGCCACATAGGTTGCAATTTCAACAGGAAAAGGTTCAATCGTCAAACCCTGTCACCATATTAGTTGGTAATACGGAAAATCAGGAAGAGTCTGCCATGGCTGATGGCAGTCCCAGGACTGATATTTCTACAGATGCTGACACTGATGACAAGAATCAACGGGTGATGTTTCTTTACCTTCCATGCTATTTTATCCCTTGATGTTCAATCGATAATATCCTAAGGCCCTATCCTAAATTTGCACAGTAGTTTAGGTGGAACTTGTTTCCAATAATCAAATTGCATGATTGATCTAAATCTAAATAGTATTCAAACATAATGCATGAACAGAAGTCTTTCTGTGTCTGTTCCGTAATCAGAGTAGAATTGTTAGTGGATATCCTTGAAAATCTAACATTTGATGCATGCTGAATTTGCAGTTTGATAGAAGTCAAGCTCTTGTTGGTGCGGCTTCTGACTCCAGCGACAGAACAAGGGAAAAAACAGACCAGAAGGTTAAATATATTTTAAAATTTATTGTGTGGGTAATTAATATTAAAATATATATAGTTTTTGTTACATGATGATTAATTTTCTCATTATTATTGCAGAGTCTCCGTAGGCTTGCGCAGAATCGTGAGGCAGCAAGGAAAAGTCGGTTGAGAAAGAAAGTAGGAATCATATATGCTTGTTTTCTTGGTTAATATTTATTCTTATAAGTGTGTATATATTTTGTTTCCCACATAAATATTGCTACAGACTACAGTATCATAATAACTTAAAGGCGCATGTTGATTTTTAGTTGGTATAATATGGAAGGGAAAATTGATAGAGGATGTCTAATTCTAATTTTCACTGTTCCATATCACATGAGTTGCTTGCTTTTAAGTACTAAACAAAATTTAAGTACAATATGAATAATACAATTCTGCACTGGCTTATTGTTATGAATTTGTATCATTAATAAAACTAGTCTTTAAAACTTGGATTGTTCTATCCATTTGATGTGATGTAATTATCTAAATAGCTCATAACATAAAGTACAGAAATAAAATTTGCTATTTTTTAATGTACAAACTTTATTCTCTCCCATATTTTCTGGTCTTCTGATTCCACTACGTAGCCGACCCACCTATTGAGATTAAGGCTTGGTTGTTGTCGTTGTTCCAATTCCAGTATATAGAGCGTGAGCCTCTGTGTAACAGTAAGGTTGCTGCTTAGTGATCTAAAGGCCACATGTTCAAATCCTGGAATCAGTCTCTCTGCTTGTGGGGTAACGATACGTACATCTATCCTCCCCAAACCCGACAGGGGGAATCCTCGTGCACCAAACCACCCTGATTTTTCCTTCTAACCAAGATGGTTTTGTAGATCAATGTTCTCTGTGTACCGTGCTCAATGATATTTGTGGATTTGACAAAAATTGTTTTGAGAAACTGGTTCAGACATATTATGCCATCTCCTTTGTTTTCGTACTTTTTAATCTGGCCTATGACAGCATGAGTAAATATGTGTGCTATCAACTATACTTTCTATAATCTGGAGTACTGGAAATTTGTTTTCTTGGTTTTTGTAAGTTTGAAATGGGTATATTGATAAGAAAAGAATTCTGTCGAGAAAACCAAAATGAGGCTTTCCTCCTTTTGTTGTTATATCTTTGTTTGTTAGAGAGCTACTCTTATTTTAATCCAATGATTGTTATGTAGTATAATCCAATGATTCCCTTATAATGTTTAACTTCGCCATCTATATTTGTAAGAAATAATCATGTTCATGTGGCTTTTTTACGTAGGCCTATGTCCAACAGCTGGAAAGTAGTCGTTTGAAGCTGACCCAACTAGAGCAAGAGCTTCAGAGAGCTAGGCAGCAGGTGAGATTTAGTTAAGTCTTGCAACAAGAGTGCCTCAATTCTCTCTTTCTCTCCCGTTCATTTTTTTGCAAGACACATTTCCTTGGCAGTCATGTTCAATTTTAAACCAAAATCTTTTGTTTCTTTCTGTAGGGAGTCTTCATATCAAGCTCGGGTGATCAAGCACATTCAATGAGTGGAAATGGTATCTTGTTTCTAAAACATGTTGCTCATTCCAATAGTTGCATAATTGGTGTCTATTACGTTGTAACAAGTTTCAGTAAGCATTTGATTTCCATACTGTTACGTTAGCTTTTCCATAGGCATTAATACATTGTTTTACAGGGGCAATGCAGTTTGATGCTGAATATGCAAGGTGGCTGGAAGAGCAGAATCGACAAATTAATGAGCTAAGAGCAGCTGTAAATTCTCACGCAAGTGATACCGAACTCCGTATGGTTATTGATAGTATATTGGCACATTATGATGAGATCTTTAGGCTGAAAGGTATTGCAGCTAAGGCTGATGTTTTCCATTTGTTGTCTGGTATGTGGAAAACACCCGCCGAGAGGTGTTTTTTGTGGCTAGGTGGTTTTCGGTCATCCGAAGTCCTCAAGGTAAGCTTTTGCTATTCCTTTCTTTCTGGTTCTCATGGTTTACCGAAAGGTATAAGGGGTTTTCCTGAGCACTATGATTTCCTTGTAACATAGAGAGTAATTATATCTTTTAAGATTTTGTGATCATTAATTTATTATAAGATGGATGCTATATAACCGATAATTTTGAGAAAGAGAAGTAAATAAGTAATTATACACACTGCTAGTTGCTGCCTCGTATTGCTGGTTGATCAATAATCTAAATGAATAATGTCAGTATTATATAAAAGAAAGTTTAGTAAGACTTACTAATAGGTTTTTGGTATGCTGTTTCTGATGACACTGGGGTTGTAGCTGTGAGGTTTGACCTTTCTTGGAATAAGCATGGAGTTAGACTTACTTGTGACCCACACACTAATGATAATGGTTTGGTGGGAGAAAGTACAATAACGAATATGCTGTATTTTTTCTTTTCTCTTCCTAGAACATGGCATTCCTTTTTATCTATAAAATTTGACTATCTCACTCCACCTACTAACCACACAAATAACTTACTCGCTTCCGGTCTACTAACCCGAGTGCCTAACACTACTTGTGTCTGCTTATTCTCTTTAACTATATTTTGCCTTCGTCAACTTTGGTAATTTTATAACCAAACTTTTAATAATCTTTTTCAGTTGCACATATATCTATGTTATTTTTAAGATATAACTTCAATATGAACCTTTTTTTTGTTGCATTAACACTTGCATGGTTTTGAAAAAATAGGTAAATTCCACTTTCTGCTAGTACTTAAGTAATTTTGTAGTTCAAAATCAACTGAACCCTAAATCTGACTTACGGGAGCCAAGTGTAAGAAGAAAAGGAAAAAAATAATATCTCATGGTATATTGGTAAATAGCTAAACAGCACTGATACAGAGGTAAAACCCGAAATATCTGTACTGTTAATGTTCTTAATACTCAATTTACTCATGGTAATGCGTATATATGATTTGTAAGTTTTTATGGAACTTCTTGTATCCATATTTCTCATAATTTCAATGTAACCAACTTTTTATTCCCAAGGTGTTGAGTCATTTTCTAATTTCTTTACCTTCGGCCCCGTGCGGTTGCAGCTTCTGGTAAATCAATTGGAGCCTCTCACGGAGCAGCAGGTGGTGGGTATCACCAACTTGCAGCAATCATCACAGCAAGCAGAAGATGCATTATCTCAGGGAATGGATGCATTACAACAGTCCCTTGCCGAGACATTGTCTACTGGATCACAAAACTCATCCGGTTCATCAGGGAATGTGGCAAATTACATGGGTCAAATGGCAATGGCCATGGGTAAGCTAGGGACGCTTGAAGGGTTTATTCGGCAGGTAAACTTTGCTTACTCACTTGTATGGAATTAGTTTGCTACACTTTGTGTGAATAGTTGAAGATCCTTTTAGTCCAACTTACAATTCCTAATATACAACTTGAATTAATAATAACTTTCTTGCTCCAACCAAATAGAAACTCCCCTCTTTGCATAATTTCTTTTGGAATGGTAGAAATGGATGTGATTTTGAATTGTTATAAAAAATTCTGGGACTAGTCTACAGTATAATTTTCACTAGCATGTGTCATTTGCCACAAGCTATATAGCACTGATACTTCAAAATGGTGGATCAGATACTTCACACTTTTTAAGATACTTTTCCTTTATGTCTTTGAATTATATTTTTTAATTTTTTGCATGTCAACCTATATCTGAATTCATGTCAATTTAGCTTCACTAACCACTTCTGCAAGGATCATTTGCATGCCATGTATAACAAATTTTGGTCCATTTTACCCTCCCCCACCCCCCTTAAAAAAAGGGCAGCAGCCCTGTGCGTGAGACTTCCATTTAATGAGAGGGTAGATGCACACAGCCTTATTCCCGTAAGCGGAGAGGTTGTTTTCAGTATTTGATCCTGTAACCTCATAGTCACTATGCAACAATCTTACTATTGTGTCAAACTCACCCTCCCCTTAAAAAATGGACGGGCAAAATTTTCTTGTAAACAGCATTTATGTCATATTGGTTACTGAATGTCTTCATTTCTATGTGGCTATTATGATTATTAGGCTGATAATCTGCGCCAGCAAACTCTCCAGCAAATGCACCGTATACTGACAACTCGCCAATCGGCTCGTGCACTCCTTGCGATACATGACTATTTTTCGCGGCTACGTGCTCTCAGTTCGCTCTGGCTTGCCCGCCCAAGAGATTGATGGGTGTGATAAATAGTCTGTTACAAAATAATTTAATAGGTCCTTCACCACCAATACTTTCATTGTAGTTGGTACTCTTAACAAGTTTTCTTGTGTGTAATGTAGTCTTTGTATCACTGATATTAGTGTTTCATTGAGTAAAAGTCTAGAAATTAAATTTGTGACAAGCAGTATGGTAATATTGTCCTTTGTAATTGTTGAAGGGCTATTTGTTTCATACAAAAAATAGTTGGGATATATGATAAATTTTAATGGTTAGTTCAGTTGTCTCAATTATATGCATTTGTCTCATCTAACATAGCCTATGATATTCTGCTTGTTCATTGTGGTCACTGATAGATGAAACGTTTAGATTTATATTATATTTTATATATAACCTTCCACTGGTCTATAAATATATCTTATGATAGAGATAGAAAGAGAGAGAATTATTATAAATAGAAGACCATTGTAGCTGCATTTCTGAGAGGGCCTAATTATCATTAGAAATTGGAGCCTTGTAGGTTGCCCTCTCTTTCACAGCATCCCCCTTTTCCTATATACTATTTTTTATCATTCTTATTCATTTTATATTTTATTCATTTAGAAACCCAATATACATTTAAATATAAATTCAGTTATATCCTTATTTATTACACATCTTTTCCACTTCATCTTTTTCTATTTCTCATTACTATAATTTCCAAGGTGAATGGAATGAAATTATTGTTGTCAAATTGTATCTATTTTTTATATTATTCAATAATTTCTTAATATATATCCTTAGATATAAAAAATATGGATAAATACTAACTTTTTTGGTGTCTTTCTTCACAAGTGAAACTGTAGGGAAATGAAATGTCAGAATGTACAATAAACAGCTTAGTAGAACCGCTTGCACAGTGCATACTGTAGTGACATAATATCATGGCATTTACTCATAATACATTTTCTCTAACGTGCTGTGCCAATTACTACTTGCAATTAGGTCAAATAGTATATAATACATGATAATCTTTGAAGCAGGAAACACAAGTGCACAATGAACAAAACATCACTTCCTTAATATTAAGCCAGGAAGAAACAAATAATACATCAGTTTGATCTGAAATAAAAGTGACTTCACCAATAGTATTGACATACAAAACTGTCAGTGATTCTTTATTTGAGCAAACAGAGAACTAATGATCAAACTTCAAAAGTAATTGGTTTCATAGAAATTCCTTAGAAAAGTAGTGGTGCCCTGGTTTTTTATGCCCAATTCCTCCTGCTCAAATGCACGGCGACCAACTACATACTGACCAATAATATGGTGCCTCTGCTTTGAATGCTCCACAACATTCCTCAGCTCTTCCATCCCCTTGAAGATAAGCATATCAATCACCTGGAAGTCCACAAATATTAGTGATAATGATAAAACCATGTTTCAGAGCTAAAATCATTTAGCCTTTACTGAAGCATCTTATTAATACATCGTTGAAGTCTTTGAATGTATTTACTGCCCTTGATGTATTACAACGATGACATACTGAACCATCATTTTGCCTTTAATGAAGCATCTTATTTTGAATGTATTTGCTGCCCTTTTGCATGAAAGGGAAGGGACACTGAATTTGAACTCAAGCACAAAAAAACATGAATACATGCTTGGAAGTTTCATCATGTGTAAGACCCGAGAAAGAACCATGACAATCTTCAGAAAACTCTAGAATATTACATAAAAAAATACACGCGAGTTTGAAAAGATATATGCTGACATACAAAAAGACAGCAACAATTAGCAGATGTATAGCTATAGCAAAATTCAGCATGCCAATAAACAAGAGAAAAAACAGAAAACTAAAAAAAGATTGTTTCACCACCACCAAAGGACATCTTAACACGAGTTTGGAAATATTTAATACGATTGAACCAAATTACTCACTTGTCACACAAAATTTGGTCCCTTGTTGCAACCAGGAAAACCCAAAAAATTGGTGCAAGTCCAAAAACTTGGAAGCTTAATTGGATTACAGATCAGTAAAACAATGCCTATCTTTTCCATATCATTATATCATAACATATAAATTATACTTACACAGTTAGACTCTTAAAAAACTCTTCTAAAGTAAGTGTGTGTGTGTGTGTCAAATAAGCAAGGGTATATCCACCCTTCATTTAATCTTAAAAGGACTTAAAAATTTAACCCAATAATAATCTAAGGGTTGAAACACCTTTGCTCGCTTTACTCATAAGTTCACTTTAGGGGAGTCTTATCCCCTACAAACTCGGCACAACAATAAGGTTATTGCTTAGTAACCATGAGGTCACGGATTAAAATCCAGGAAACAACCTCTCCGCTTGTGAGGTAAGGCTGCGTGTATCTATCCTCCCTATACTCAATAGGTGGGAGCCTTGTGCACTAGGCTACCCTTTCTAGTAAATCCTAAATACCAAATTGGTGAATTGTAACATAAACTATTAGAAAAAGGATTTCACAAGCTTGACTACCCATTTGAAACTTTCTGTATTTGACTAAAAATACCTGCTGAATGCTGATACTGTGCCCAAAAAAATGCCCTCAGTACAATTCATTATCACAACAAATGCAATGACTGAAGAACATTAAATAACCTAAACAAGACTATTAGTTCATACAGAGTGTTTTAAGCACCCGAAGCCAAACATGGCTTCGAAGAACTCTATTGATAAAAGTTGCTTCCTGTACTAGTTAACATTTATCAGAATATCCATTCAAACCACCAAACAAACTTCCTTCTTTAACAATAGCTATTTGTTTCAAAGCATTTTCTCTTTAAACTTTAATCAAGCATGTTGGAGATGCTCTTAGGAAGACCCATACAAGGGAACTGAAAACCATTTAGGGCCTCTTCCTTTAGGCTTAAAAAAGTGATTCTACAATAAAGCCATTTCTCGAGAAGCTAAAACTATAGCTTTCTCATCAAAACTCTTTTTCTCTTCTCAGAAGCGATTTTTTAATCAAAAAAATCATTTTTTTGTGTGTTAATGAAGCTTAAACAAACAGACCCTAAATTTGCATCACAATTTCAATAATTAGCTCTACCAAACCCTAATAAAAAAATATTGTAAACCAAAATTGTAATAAACCCCACAAAAAAGATCCAATTTTGAAATCCCCCAATAATAAAACGAAATTGAAAATGAAAATTAAAAAAAAAGAAGTCGAATTACAATTACAATTAGTTTTATAAAAAGAGATTCACCTTAGGGTCGGTGACGTGGGTATTCTTGCGGATCTGATAGGAGATAAAAGAACGAAGCTCAGAGACTTTAACGACGTCGTATAGATTATAGATTTCCATGACAGAGGGTAAGGATCTGCAAGCTTCTCTGAAGAAATCGAATACACGGTGCTTCGCTTCATCCAAACTCGCTGAGTTGGGTGGAACCTTCACGTTTCTAAGCGCACTACTCGCCATTTCAAATGAAAACTCACTCACCGAGTCACCAAAACAAACTCGGATGGAAGTGTTGATTGTGAATTGTGGGTTAGATGGAAGAGGTAGAAAACGCGATTGTGGGGAACACGGGCCGACGGCGTCGTTTTAATGCCATGTATGGGACCCACATGCGTTTATTTGGAATTATTTGTTAATAAAAAAATGTAATACTATGCACACCGAGGATTACACACTCAATATATCATAATACCTCTACTTGGTTTTTTTTTGTCAATGTTAATTGAAAATGAATTATGGATAGTACAATAACAATAAAAAAAAACTCTTAAACAATCAGTGTATACAATATTTTCTCATTAAAAATAGTCTATGACAATAGATAAGGTAAGTTTTTTTCCTTTATTATATTTTTTATCATTTACTAGGAGTTAACATAAAACAATCCAAGATTTTTCAAAAATATTCTTCACGGAAAAAATAAGTTAGGAGTAGGACACATAAATATTTTCATACCAAAAAATGGACCATTCACATGAGGTATAACAAAAATATTCAATCTATCAATACCCATAAAAATACCCAAAACAATTACTCACAATAATAACTTAAGGGTGAGACAAATTTTATGATACTCATCCTAAAATACTTCAATATTTATAACTTTTTTAATTATGTTTATATATTATTTTTTATTTTAGATGAATGAAATATAATAATAAATTTAAATATACATAAATTATTATTAATATAATAATTATTTTATATAAATTGATTATTACAAAATATATAAATATATACTCAAATTTATAAACTCATTAAATAACTATGGATAACCATTACTTACATATATACCCGCAAAGGTACGTGCACGATAAACACTAGGAAGATTCGCCTATAAACACTAGAAAGATTCGCCCTATTTTCATCCCTAATTCACTCGAAAACCAACACTATATATTCCCCTTCACATTTTTACATTCATGGACGTTACTTTCCTTTTTCTTTTTTCAAATATTTTACCAACCATTAGAGTTTCATATTCATCAATTAAATGGCTATGTTCCTTACACTTTTAGATAGATCAGACTACAAATTGATTAGTAGAAAGGTGATAAACAGCACATACATTTATATAATTTATCCCTCATAAAAATGAATTGCAACTTCAATTGATTCAACTCTTACAGTATCCACATTGAGTAAATTATACAAATGAAGAATAACAACATTGTAGTTTGTTACAAATATTAGTGAATTAGCATAGCAATGAATATCCACATAAAGGTAGCACCAAAATGGAAAGGTTGCTACTTTCCCTTGTTGTACACATTACACTAAGCAGAAGACTTAGGCATCTTGAATTGTTTCTTGAGAAATTGTGAGGCTTCTGAATCACTCCTATGGCATAATATTCTTAAGAGAGTTTTGGAATCAGCACCAAGTTTGCTTTTTCCACCTTGCATTTCTAGGCCACTAGCAGATTTCAAGTCTTCAATCAACTCTCTAGTCTGAAAATTTGTATGGATTATTATAGTAATCACGAAACTTGAAGAATCAGAACGCAATAATTCATTACATGCATGGCCATATGATGTGAGATTTCGGTAGAGAATAGGAGTAGTTGAACTAACCTCGTAGCCATGCAACTTGATGACATGTCGGACACGAGCAACTTGATTTTCGACAACACCCCGAGGAAGCCCATCACCTCCAGATATAAAGAATTCCTATAGGATGCATACACAATGAAGCTAAAGATGGGGAAATTCCAGGAATTAAAGGCCATTGTTGCTGTCATTCAAGTGCTAACAAAAAATACCAAAAACTCTACCAGAGATAGAAATTTTCAAAAAAATTAGCTTTTCTTTGGTGGCTTGCACTTCATTCTTAATAAAGCTTTCATTCTTATCTTAAAAAAATAATATCATTTTCTACATTGGCAAAGTCAAGCTTAGCCATTCACAGACATAACCATTAGTCCACTCAAACTCTTATTTTGTTGTGAAGGTGAAATAAAATCGCAATATCTGATTTGCCTGTTGCAAATTACAGATACAGTTTCCTTTTGGCATTGAAATGACTATAGTAAGATACCTTTAGGACCTCCAGATCTTCCTCTAATAATTTCGCATCACCAGGAAAGAAAACCCTTGATGAACCCCCATCTAGGATCACGCGAAGTAAGCCGTCCTGGCAAGTGGGAAAATGTTTAAATGACAATGTTAATACTAATTTATCAAAAAGCAAGGCTAAGGTACCAACCAATGATGCCTGGAGAAGACTCGTCACGATGCGATCCCTGAGAGGCTCCACAACAATATCACAAAGTTGACTAAGTTCCTGCAATAAGTGAAAAATAAAAATTAGAAACCATGTGATCAATTGCATCAAAAGTATTATCAGAGTTTCAAATGAACAACATTGATATATATAAAAAGAAAACACTGTCTAAAAAGAAAAACCCTTATGTTCCTGAGCTAAGCTCCACGTCCCGACGGAGGAGGATCAAACGAATGTAGTCCCAATGGGCAAATATGTGAAGAGTTGGCCAACCACATTGATACGGTGAGTGATGCATAAGTTGAATACATGTTACATTACCAAATATTTCATGACACTAAATGGACTTACCAAGTTACCATTACCTAAAGGTGCAATTGGTTGACTAAGAAAGTGATACAATCAATAGTGATAAGCCTAATACTCATGGGCCACTAGTCTAAACACCTTTTCTATTTCTTTTTCATCGCACTATCATAAAGAATAAAGTACATGTTTAACTTATGATTTACAGTTGACAGCAGGGAAAACAATAAACAATGAGTCACATTTAACAATATTATATGCCTAACTTTGAATTCAAATAAAAACCAAGCTTTAGTCCCACTAGGTGGGGTTGGTTACATGGATCGAAAGGCACCATAATGCTCTATCAACTTTTGACTACATCCATGCGGCGATGCAGCAGCCCATGCTCAATTGACACTGTACTCGAGCAATATAACATGTTGCTTCTGGCCAACAATCAAGCATTAACTTTATTACATCATTAATCCATATGATATGATTCGACAAAGTTTTGCATTGATTGTTAACTGCCTAACACAACATTCACATTTTATTTGAGCTTAGGACCAACTATGTATATCATCAAGTATACATATATCTAACTCTGAATATAATCTGATAAATAAATGGGGAGAGTAGTAGAATGAGATTGATGCAAAATGTAATTTCTCTTTTGGCATGATATAATATTAACAAATTGAAAGTCATCTAACAAGTATAACATAAAATAATGACATCTTTATGACGAGATAAACATTACCATGTCAACTAGTTCTATAAGTACATCCACCCTATAGCCAGAGACAGTGGGTTTATATAAGTTGTCCATAAATGGTATTCTCAGATCACAGAAGATGATTTTAGTTCCTGAAAAATGATTAACTCAATACAATGCATAAAAGAAAATTTTGATTTACAAGGAAATAAACGAGGTTCCAGATTCTCACCAGTGTACTCACAAATGCGGTCCATAGCAGAATTTATAGCTTTTCGACTTCCATCGAGAGTATCCTTTTGGGAAAAACTTTTGGATTTCTCGTCTATGGACTTCCCTATAGACATAACGATTGTAGAAATGTAAAAGCAAAAGAAACAGTTCAGTACTGTGACCAATTAAGAAATTTTAATTATATCTTAGAATATCTTGATGATACTTAGATATAGAGAGAATATCTCATATGATACTTAGATATAGAGAGAATATCTTAGGATTGAGATTACTTTATTTTATCTTTTATGATTTGTTTCTTTATTTAATTAGAAGTCTATATTAGTATAAATAGGGATTAGTATATGTCTTTTGTATCATAATATCATGAATACAAAATATCTAAACCCTATAATTTCAACAGGGTAAATGACAATAATAGAAGACTTCGAAATCAGTATGAATAGCATAACTAATACATATAATAGTACAGCCACATACTTATGAGTTTTTCCTGGGACCTTTTACTTGTCCATCGCTCCCAAATGCTATCTTCCAATTTATTTAGATGGCTAATTGCATACTGTAGGAAGCAGAAAAACTTATATTAGCTTAATGCTTCAAAAACAATTAACATATATTTCATAATTGACAAAAACTAATAAAAAAGTGGGAGAGAAAAACTAAAACCTTCAATCCAGAATGAAATAAACCAACCAAAATATACAATGGTAAGAACAGAAGTATGCAAAACCAAAATCCATAAGTGTTCTTAGAAAAGACATTAAACTCTAAGGTTTTCCTCCAACTTAGCCTATCACTCTCTTTGAGAAGCCAATCCCTTCTAATTTCTAAAGGTTTTTTTTATAGAATGGTCTTTAATTTCTGAAGGTTTTCTAGAGTTGTGCTTTAATAGTTGTAATTCTTCTGTTGTTTAGGCATTTCGAGTAGACGTTCTAAGCAGTGACTATCTTCATGAACTTGACATATAAACTTGGGCACTAGGTATGGAGAGAAGTTCTTCTGCATATAGGCTTAGCAATCATGCAAAAGATGGTTGTTCATCACTAAGCAAGGTCGAGGTAGATTAGCTTGAAATGAAGAAAGAACAAGAGATACCCTCAAAACCACACAAACTTAAGTGGAAAAAAATGTAGGTGCAGTTCAAGTTTGCTTGCACTCACATATAATGTATTTAATTGAACACAAAGTGTTGGAGTTGCTAGGACACTGATTTCGTTGGGCGTTGTCTCATCAGGCACACGAGTGTGAGTGTCAAACAGTTCCTTCTTTACAAAAGCCTTTATTCCAGCTTCCTTTCCGTATCGAGTGAGAATAGGAACAGGTGGTATTAAATCCTCCTTGCTTGCTGCATAATTGAAAGGGAACTTTAGCATTCATACAAATACATCATATGCATAACTCTTACCAGAGAATGACAACCTGATATATCAGGAAGTCTTTTTAGAAACACATAAATATAAGAATCACACCATCTACTAAGGAATTCTAGTCAAGTAATTGAAAATAATTAAGGACGTAGAGAATAATACCCTTCTACAAGGGGTAAAAAGTAATTAGTAACTTAGCCACCAAGTTTTAGGATGCACCAAGAAAAAAATTCGCCAAATTAGCCTGATATGGATAATTTTTTTCCTGGTCATTTGATATGGATATCAATGAGTAAGAATTAACAAATATCATAAATCTACCAAATCCCTATGGTGGATACCATGAACAATAAGAACTGTAAGCAAACAAAAATATGTAGCATCTACTTACCCAAATCATTAACAACACTATTAGCATACACTTGAAGAGCATTGTCAATGCCACGGAACAAACTATTCAGTTCTGTAAACCTCATTGGAACTTTAAGAGCAAAAAATTGATCAACTGTCTGCACCGAATAAAACAGCAAATCAATTGAATGTGCAGCGTTTAACATGTCATACAAAATTGCGGGAAATTAATAGAAATAAAAATTTGACCTAAAATTAATAAAAGTAACAGTCAAATGCTCAGAAATGGGTTTTCGACCTAAAATTAATTTAGGTTTTGAAGCCAGAATTTGACCGTGGCACTAAAAACTAATAAGAAAGTATTTCGGCTACAAAGAAATTCATGTGCTACAGCTTCTCATCAGCAAGTTTAGCAAGGAAAACTTGCTATCACTGCATTATCGTGGAAATTAACCTGAAATACTAGTTTGGTAAGATCTCCACTAATGTTCACAAAAGCAGTAAGAACACACATGGGTCTAAGATAAGTTGTTATACACCTTGATCTCCTAAGCAATGTAAGTGAAAAACCACCAAATTCTTGACATATCTTTTGCAGTTGGAAAGAATGGAAGGTCATGAAAAAATATTGTTGTACAACTATATCACACATCCCAGAAACACTACCACATTCTTACCTCCTCCACAATCCTGTAAACTTCTACAATAGAAGCAGCATGCCGCTGTTGAGGAGATACTGGGTCCCAATGCTGTAAAAGTATATTTACAAAATATTAAAACATTTGTAAATAGACCTAACCTAAGAAAAGAACAAATATACATTGTTGGAAATATCATAGTCAAATAGTGTTGGACATATCAATAATAGTGTTATTTTTTGGGTGTGCTTAACTGTAACAATCTAAAGCTTGAGAAGCTTTAGCTTGTGGGGGAATGTTGGCAATATCATAGTCAAAGAGTGTTGGACATATCAGTAATAAAGTCTCAGGTTGATGAACATGTAATTCATGTACAAATGTACCTAGGTAGTATTATTGTTATTATTTGCAGTTATTACCATGAATACGAATATCAAATTATCAACATGCTGAGTGCAAAATCACTTAAGCAACTCAAGCAATTCACATCACTTTTGTCTACTCTCTTTTCCTATCTACAATCCTTCAATTCCAAATACATAAATTGACAACGGCTGATATAGGATTTTACCTCTTGTTGAATAGCCCGCTCCACCCAACCTAAAATTCTTCCAAGCTGTGAATTGAGCCAGCGTAAAACCAATGTTCCAGACTTTGTCTCAATCTATAACAAAAAAGAATACAATTACAAAAGTTTAGAATAAATCATGGCTGATCTAATTATAAGAAAGCCGATTATTTCTGATGGCATCTTTTCTAACAAGTACAAGGATAATGTACATGGCAATGCAGACAGGACACTTTTATACAAATGATAGCAAGATATATCTGATCAAGTATACAGGGTTTCTAATTTTTCCATCACTTTCCACCTGTGGATACTTCATGGCTGTTATTATACACAGAGAAAGACATGGTCGAGAGGAGCTTCTATGTTGAGAGATTGGTTCTACCAGAACCAAGGAAAAGGGAAGAGAGTTTTGTGTACTACAAAAGTAATCTAACTGTCTAACCTGGTAGAGACTCAATTTCTTGAACAAGATCTCAGCATTTTCCTCTTGGCATGCAGATGTAATAAGTGCCATTACGAACTGCTCTAGACTTTCAGCTGCAGGGAATACAGAAATGACATCCTCAGACAGATGTTCAGCACCATCTACAAAGGGTTTCTGAAAAAATACAATCAAATAAAATTGTCATCTCAAATATATATTCGACAATGTGATCGGGAGAAAAAACAAATAATATAGACACTCACCAATCTGTTGCCATAAAGTTTGTGAACTAATGATGCAGATACAACAGCTGCTTGGGAATGCCTCTGAGATAAAACAGGCATGAAAGTTACTGAATCTTTTTTTAGGAGCTTCTTCAGTTCTTCGGCAAGCAATGCCAAAGGATGTTCATGCAACATATCTACCCTTTCAACAACTTGCAATGTCTGCAGAGAGTAAAAAGAGTCCTTAAAGATAGGCATGGGAATGGAAAGCACAAAAAGTCTTCCCCTATCCTGTAGTTTGCAATTGAAAAAGAATAAAAAGCAATTGTTCCCATGAACATTTAAAACACTTCTTTGCTTCTGAATTTCCAATGGTTCTCTGATATGTGTGTGTGAGTGTGTAAAGCTCCAACAGAACTCCATTGGAATGTTTTAAAAAGTTCGCTTGAGCATTTTTTTCAATAAATAAAAAAAATTGCACTTAAGCAGTATTATCATTATCAATGAACAAGAGATTTGTTATTTGCCTGTCAATTATCAGTCAAGTGGGAGATAATCCTAGAATAACAAGTCAGAATTTCGACGCAGAAATCTAACATGCATGAACTCCTTAGATATTCAAACATCTTCACGACATAAACTACGTTATAAGAATTTCCATCATCAACAAGAACACTCACCCTTGCAAATGCACTCTTAATTGATGATGATATATATAACTCTATCTGATCACGATCACTAACTGGAAAGGACTGCATCGTCTGCAGGAAAATGGTAAAAGGAATTTTAAACAACAAAAATTTAAAATCCTACTGTAAATTTTTACAAAAATCCGTAATATATCATCAAACCAAATTACACACAGTTTCTGGTTCTTCCAGAAGAAGCCTCCTGGTAATCATTGCAACTGCTACAATCTTTTCCATTGTTGCTGAACTCTACAATGTATATGGGAAATGTTGCAAAAGAAAAATTAAAGGTGCACTTCAATATATCAGAAACGAGTGGTTATTAATCGAACCAAGTTTTCAAGAGAAAAGAAAGAAAAGGGCTTCAAGACTCTTGGTTAAAATAAAATAAAACGAAACAAATAATAGCATGCAATTATAAGTTACAACAGCTAGAAATCAATTCAAAAAATCTAAATACATGCTGAAATTATAAATTTTGGCAACAGATGCAACAAGAACTGATTCCTCTTTAGTAACTCAATGTCCTTGATGGATTGAATCCACCAGGACCCTCCATGTCTTCTTACAGAAACATTCTACAAATTCTGGTGGCATAGTACTTTCACAAATGAAGGCATAGTTTCCAACCAACTATTATATTAGATGTGAATTGTACACTTATTACATTGCAATTGGTGCACCATAGTGCTTAAATATTTACTATTAAGTCAAGGAGGATGAAGGATCCTCCTAAAACAGCCAATATCAAAAGAGAAAGATAAGAACAAAATATTACTTCACAAAAGCTCTTCAACAATCAGAAAATTTATATATAGAAATATCCCAGTATCTCATCTTATCTAGAAGTACCTAATAATGTAAACAGTTCAACAAACCTCACTGAAGTGCAGATGATAATCTCCAAGCTGCTTGTCAGTCCATCTCTGAATTGGTGTCAAGAAAGACTGTAGAAAAGAAATATCCAGTTCACCTTCAACCTTGGAGCGCAAGCTTTTCAAGTGCAACCTCTCTTGTTGGCCTCGCTGTTCCATCAGTGGTATTTTCTTTAACTGCTCAATTGCATGCAGCAAAATTCCTTGCTCCCTTGTGATAACATACTTCAATCCCACAAAAAAATAAGTTGACATTAAATAATGCATTAACTAACCGTGACAAAAAGAAAGTTCTCTCATTCTTGAACAAATACTAGCTAATCAAGTAGTGCATCGATCACAGAAAAGAAAAGGAACAAATAAAGCAAAACAACGAAGGAACTCGAGCTAAATAGCATGTCAGTGTGTCCCTATTGGTGGGATTTTTACCAGGTGACCTTTATCTTGATTATCAGCAAATAAAAGATGTTATTGTCTTAACTAAATCAAGTCAACAAAAATGGCGCAAACATATTAAAAAATTGAATAGGAAAAAAACCTGGGATTATAGATTGTGCTAATTTTAAATATTCATTCAAAATCTTAAACTGCTTGTTCTTACATTCCGGAGTTCAGATTCTTCATGTTCAACTTTAAAGCTTTAAGGCACACATTATTCTCATGGTCATGGAGAATAAGAGTTCATATTCAATGTTCCTAAATGTATTATCTACAAGGTTAGATTAGGGTCTAAACTAATACAGGTCAAACTGCTCTCGTTTCAGTGAGAAAAAGTGGCTACAGAAAGAAAAATGAGGTGGGGAAACATAGGACTTTACTGGCTGTAGTCTGTAGGGAGTGAAGCGTGGAAAAGAAATACGGAAAAACATGGCCTCAAAGTGATAACAGGCAATTAGTACTAGAAGAGACAACAACAAGTGTATCTTACAGTTTTGTTCAGATTAGAAATAGGTTGAGGTTATCAACAATAATACAGCATAGCAATCCAGCTACACAAATTAACAGTGATTCTTTTAAATAAAAATAAGAAAATAAAATGCAATCAGACCTGACGAAATAAAACCCATGCATAGCAGGTGTAATGGATTGTCTCAGTGATCCCTAATACTCGCCAAGTTGACTTCAAAAGTTCAAGAATTTCTTCCACTTCCTGCAGACAAGGTGAGCAACAGATGACACAGTTCGGAGAAATTTATGGAAGTGGTAAATGTCCTTTCTATTTTACTTGGTAGTTTCTTATACCAAAGTTTCATTACAATTATTTGTTGGTAGTTTCTTATATCAAAGTTTCATTATAATTATTTGTTATCTGTCCTTTTTATAGAAAAATAAAATCATTAAGGAAAATAATTACAAGATAGAAGGATGTAACTCTTATTCCAAGTTGTGCATTGCAACTAAATACATAATCTACAGTAATCCTCCCTTTCCTTTGTGTTAACAAAATCATAGGAAACATCAATTGAACAGCCCATCTACTCGGGAACGACATACAACATCACTTGTTATAAAAAATTTAAACATAGGAAAAACCACAAGGGGTAACTGAGCAATGAAAAATGGCTTAAACTATCATGATATAATGGCCTTGGAAAGAAAAAGGCACCAACCTCCGTCAGATTTCCCTCATCGAGCATGTCAAATACACTGACAAGTAATTTCTCATATAGTCTGACATTAAAGTGGTAACCATCTGCCCAATGGCATATTTCACCAGTTAAGTCACCCCGAGCAGGCCTCTCAGCAAGTGGATTGGCAATCTCCCTCAGAGACCTCAAACATTCTGTCCTTTGAAGTTCACCAGTTGAAGATGGAAGAAACTAAAAAAGCAAATAAAAAGTGTGAAATAAAGCGAGCACATTTAGTAGAATCATGTTAGACACAGCCAATCAGACATAATACGAAGGTAAGCTAATTCTTATGATCTAATGCAAACAGAAAACGATGCTAATAGATTAAAGCATCTGAATGGAGAATATCACACCTCAGACTCCTCAATCTTTGCCAAAAGAATCCTCAACTCATTTGTCTTGCGCCCAGATTCACCAAATCCAACTGCAGGGTGGTGAACAAGCCCCTCCTCCAGAACTTTTAACTGTACTGACACAAATTTGGAAATGTTCAACATAGACAAAAAAATTGCTACATACATCAGCGTCATCTTTTCATCAACAGAATTACAAGCCAATAGAGTGGATGGAGAGCAAAGAAGTTTCTATAACAGATTACACTACCTGCCTCTTTTGCCACCTTATAAAAGCTTTTTTATCAGAAAATTCTGTGCGTGAAACACAGCAAAGCAACTCCAAAGGAATCAATAGAGTATCCATCCTTTTTCCGACTTTTCCCACAAGAGCATTTAGCAATCCTTGTCTTGTCCTTACATCCATTGACTCAGGTATCTGCATTCACACATCTATAAATATGGGTGCAGAACATATAAGAAAACACAAATTTAAGATACTATATTATACACAGTTTACAAACATATGCTGTCTATTCCAGCTAAATAATAAGATTGCTAAATGTTGCATCTGTAGGGAATGAGTATAAACAAAGCTTTAAAAGATAAACCTATAGACAAACTAAGCAAAGTTCATGAGTCCTGAGAAGGAATGTTAAATGGAATCCATAATGTATATCGAACTGATCATAGATTCAAAACCTATCAAGGTCACAAAGAGCCTTAGCTCCAGTGGCACCAAACCACTTTGGGGACTGATTAATCTGGAGATCATATATCCCACGGAGTTCACTTTGCCTCATGTTAGGGATAAGGGATGTATCATAGAAACTCTATAAGGCTCGTTCATTTGTTAGTTTAGGTTAGCTGAAAGTTATAAACGAGGTACAACTGTACTGTCAGTTAGTTACTGACTGGTTGTACCAGTACAGCAGTGTACTAATCATTGGAAGTGCAGCACGGTGTAGAACACTTGTACTGAAGTCCTCAACTACAAATACTTCTTGATCATTGTAGTGATGCAAACTAATCATTGAGAAATAACAGAAAACAGAAATTCTATCTTTTTCTCTATTCCTTTCTCAATTCTCTTCCCTTTACATCCCAGCTTTAGCCTACCAACTCCTTTGTAACCAGAGGGAAAATGAAATAGACAAAAAAGGGGGAAATCAAGTTCCTATCACTATGTAAGTCTATCATTTGAAGAGCAGAGCTTCATAGAAATAACTATTATCAAATCTGTTAGAGTATGTTATGCTGTTGAGTTACTTCTGTGTGCAGTTAGTTATGGATGATTCTAGACCACTGTGTGAAATAGTGAGTTAATAAAAGTTATTTTCATGTCAAACTCTCTGTCTCTCCTCTCTCATCATTTTGTGATCTTTTACACACTTTCTCAGAGATCATAACTCTATTTAGGTGTAATAATTTCTTAGAAGCAAGTGCCAAGTATTACTTTAAAGAATGGGCATGTGAGTGAGAACCTTAACTTTGAGACTTAATTTTCTATAATAAAAATAGACAAGCCTACAGAATCCCTCATAATAAATGCCAACACAGCTTCTGCACCACCTCCCTCGGGGAAGGGGAAGCCACAGTATAATAATGAAAGGGCGGCCCACTGCATGAGGCCCCCATCTAACGGGGTCTGGGGACGCAGCCTTACCCTTGCAAGTGAGGAGATTATTTCTAGAATTTGAATGGTTTTACTATATTGGAAAACAAAGGTCCTTGCACATTAGATGAGTATACATAGCAAGATTGGAGAATAAGAATCTTGGTGGAAAAATTCAATGGAAGGACCAAAGTATGAGTAAATGGAACCTGAGCCCCTATATACCTCCATTTGAACACGCATGGTTTCCAACAAGCCAACTAGTCCAGGAGCACTCTGCGACTGGGATACAACACTTCCACTTCTACTGCGTCCAAGCTTCTTAATGAAGCTGGATTTTTTTTCTCTCTTTTTTTCTTTCAATGGGACAATCAGACCCCTATTATAAAAGAAACAGATGGAATAACTTCACATATAGAAAAGAATAAACTTATAAATCTTTCACATGGAAAATAGATCCTAGAAAATTAAACAACATAGCAATTACTAGGAAAGCATACCCTGTGGCTCCAGCACAGGCCAAGAGGACCTCGTATGCTGTTTCACGGAGATCATCATCTGTGACACCTAGAAGCAGTAACACCACAAATTACGAAAATTCATCATAGCTTAATTTTATACCTTTCAACTTATATTTGATGTATGAATCATCCAAAAGTTATAGCTTACTCATTTTCTTTAAAAAGAGAAATTAAGTGAAAAGTGAAACTGTGAAGAAGAGAAGTACAGAGAAGGACGATAAGAAATCCTTCTAGAGCTACAAAATAAAATATACAAAACCACCATCCCAAAAGAGATCTCCAATCCCTGGATATCCATAATAGGAACATCCCGTGAAATATACATGGGCTATAAGCCAAGAAAACTACTTTATGCCATAAAAAATGGGGGAATAAATTTCTAGTCAATACATCCCCTAAAAAGGCAAAACGGAAATCATAGAAATGTTGCAGCGCTTATTATACAGGTTTCACTTTAGCAATGACTTCTTCAACTCAGCAATCCAGCATAGGCGAAACAATTAGAAAAGATTTAGAGATCAATGCTTTGTCCAACGAACATGTTTTATGATCGAGCATTATATATTCCACATACTTCAAGTCAAAATACAATTCATTTGATAATATTTAGACTGCATATGATTAATGGGGGTGAAATGAAGTTATCCAACACATAAGTGTTCTAGAGCAATCACCTGTGGAGAAAGAAGGCAATTTTACTGCAAGATCAGAAGCATCATTTAGAGTCCTTTTAGCCCTGAAACTTTCAAGGATGGAAGCGTCGTCGTCATCCTCAAAGTCTTCAATGTCATCCACAGTTAGTTCCTTTTCTTGTGTAGATCCAAAAGACTCTGACCTCGATACATTTGAAACAACTGAAGATGGTTCAGCAATAGGAGGTGGAATGGAAACAGCTACAAGAGGCACTATGGAAATAGGAACAGGTGGCGGTGCCCTTTTGGGAGGTGAACCTGAAGACTCGGGATCAGTGACCAAATAAAATTCACCAACTGAACCTGTATCACTCTGTTCAAGCCAGAAGAAGTATTTGAAATTTAAACATGATCCTCACAACTATTGAACAAAAGCTTTAAAGATAGGAGGGAACATGACATTAAATGAATGACTGGAAATAATTAGCATGAGTTTCGAAGATGCATCATATCCATTAGCATTTACTATAAAAGGGAAGAACACTCCAGTCGTAACTCGTAACATGTTGGATAAGATAAATAAAATCCAACGATGTCTTCTTAACATAGTAAGAATGATGTTAGCATATAATTGTCTTCAAAAAGTGCACAAGACAAATAAATACATCATTTGTAATAATACCTAATGTGTATAAATGGACATACACACAAATACACAATTGACAAAAATCATTATAAAAAGGACCAAATCCTAACATACCATTTGGGGTAATCCAGTATGATCATGATAATCTCTAATTGCTTCTGAAAGCTCAAGCATTGAACCTATATAAAAGAGATATATAAATCAAACCAAGGAAAGGCAAAAAAATGGTAAATAAGGTAAGGAACCAAACTCAACTCACTTTTTTTGACACAGTTAAGAACATAATCAACACTGACTTGATCTAAATCCACATCCTCCAGTGTAACTGCACCAGGTGGCAACACAACTTTCTTAATTAAGCTCCCTGACAGTATAAAATCAAGAAGGACACGCCGGTCCCTTCTGAATCGCTGGAGAAGCTCTAAGGCATTCTCTCTGAAAATTCATGAAAATCACCACAAGTAAGGATAACATGCTAAATCTACTTAGCAAAATTTGGATACCAAAAATCTAATAAGTAATGAAGCAATAAAGAGACACTTACTCTTCCATGGCTAATTAGGCTACAACTATGTTGAAGTTGAACTGCAACCAACTTCAGCAATTGAGATATTTCTACAACATGATCAATTAAGAACAATTAAAAATAATTCCAACATTTGAAAACTGAAATCATGCTCAGTTACAGAGAATAAAAACAACATTTGAGTTAAGCTCTTTTTTTAGTAGTCAACACTCAACAGAACACGAAATCAGATTAGACCCAAATCAGATTTTTCAAGCATTTCATCAAAAAGCAAGTGAAAAACGAAACTTTTCAACAAAAAACCAAAAACCCATTAAAAACCCATTTTTAATTTCATTCCCAATAACCAAACAGATTGCTACCAGGAATCGCTGTTAAACAGTGGATCTTGAAAATGTAGTGGAAGTGAGAGAGGGGAAAGTCAGAAACTCAAAAGGGTATGCGAATTGAATGCAAAAATTGAACCTTTTGGGGTGAATGGAATTGGGTTAGTTGAGTTGAGCTGAGAAGACTGTGATTTAAGAGAGCTCAAGTTTCAAAATTTGGATCCAATCCAATTATTGTGAGGAAAAACAAAATGAATTTTTGTGATGCTGAGGATTAGAAATTGGACTATGTACGCTGATTAATAATCATATTTTTTTTTATCTTAGCTTGCAAAAGCGACAGTGCCGTTTCTAACTATCAGTTGATAAAAGAAGAACGAGAAATAGTCACAAAAAATAAAGTATAAATATACAATTTTATTGGTTGGATAATAATTTATCTTATAATATTTTTTTGTTTCTTATTGGTATATTCGCACTTTTGCACTAGAGGTAATCTTGTTCAAGCCGGAAACATCCATCTACAGATATGTGTGATTAACTCTCTCAATACTATTTATCTTATAATATGATATTATGAAATATTTTATTCTAAAAAAATTATAATTTCCAAGGTTAAAAATTATTTTTCACTTTAAAAAAATCATTTGATGATGGTTAATATATAATCTTTCGTCAAGTAATGGTGGTTAATAAAAAGAATCAGTACAAGAACTCCAAGTTTTGTAATTTTGTTAGAAAGTATATCATAATTCAAGACATGGTAAATATTTGTCACACTGGTTATTCACATTAGCAAATTATCAATTAAGTTCCTAACTTAAAATTGTAGAATGTAATGATAACATAAGAGTCCCTAAAATTATTTGAGCAATCCATGCATCTTCATTATAAAATGTAGTTTGGAGAATAAAATTTAATAGGCCTAAAGTTTTCATAATGACATGGGAAAGCATAACTAAAAGAAAATACTGTAAATATTCATAATTGTCAAGAATCTTGTTGTTAGATGGAGCCGTGGAGATTATAATTTAATTTGAATCATAAAAAGCCCAGGGTCAGTTGTTTTTATAGCTTTTGTTGAGATTATAATTTAATTTGAATAAAAGCATCCAACTTCTTACCACTTGGTCAAGACACCCAAGGACCATTCAACCCTAAAAAGTTTATGCAATTATAAAATGATTTAATAATAGGTATATATTAACAGTATAAGTGATTTTAGCTGTCAGCAAATTATTTATTATTAATATATTAAATATTATTGATTGTCAAACAAAAATAATACAAATCAATGACGAATGATATATTGATAATATAAAAAACTTTACACTAATAATATATAAATTTTAAACTCGTTATAAAATAGGTGGGACTTAAAATGATTTCTATATATTCAGCCACTATAAACTATAAAGGGGAGAGATGCTTATTAAGTAGACGTTGAAAAAGTTATGTAAAATTCATATAACAATTAAAATCATATATTAAAGTTAATGAATATAATTCAATTGATAATTTAATAATGAATAAATTTATTCAGTATATCAAATAGACATGTTCATTTGGGTAAATATTAAATTCATAAAAAGAACAAACATTTACAAATATTGTTATTTGTTTTTCAATTTTCTTCATTGTTTCAACTTTTATTTTCTTTGTATGTGCTTCTCAATGTCATTTTGATTTTTTATTATATTAAATTATTGTACTTACCTATACTCTAAGTAGCACCTACTCAAATGATGGATTAGACTAATTATATTATATGAATTTGATTAATATTAAAAATTTATTCTTGAACACATAACTGTATAAATATTTGTTAAAAATTTTAGATATGGAACGTTAAACATCATATTCTTATAAATATTATAAAACATGATTTTTGGAAAGTTCAAAAGATCACTTTTAAAAGTTAGTCTTAAAAAAAAGTTAAAAACATTTAAAAAATAATTTCCTTCAAAATAAAAATAAAAGATTGAGTTTTTTAAAAAGTAATTTTTTTAAACATTTTGAAAATGCTTTATTAAAATAGTAATCTTTGAAATCAGTGTTCTGAGAACTGGACAGTCCAAGTGGTTTGACCGCTGATCGACATGAAAATGGACAGTCTAATCGGTTTGAACTAGAGATATTTTGGTCTGGTCGTGTTAAACCGGAAAGTAAATCAGACGGTTCACTTAAAATTTAAAAAAATGAACAATATTCAATCTTTTGTTATACATTGGTCCAAAAAAGATGGAGAGATTTTATTTCATTATAATTATACATAATTATTAATTATATGAATCACTCGGTTCAGCCCGACAGTTTAATCGTTTAAACCAGTTAGACCTAATACAGTGTCTCTTCTAGTTTAATATTCGCCTCATGCTTCACAACAATTGAAATGATGATTCTTTCTAGAGTGTTTTAAGTTCTAATTTAAATTTTTAAATGGGTTGGATATTTATTCAACCAATAACATTGATTCATTGATTGAATGAAATTTATGTGTTAAGTTTGAATATGTATGAATTTAATAATTTAAAATATGATTTATATGGATTTATAGATGACTTTTGATCCAATGTCAAAATCTAAATCATCTAATATATCCATGTGTCATCCCTTTATTAAGTATTATAAAGAATTTTCTTAGGTAAAAATGTATTTTGATCTCATAATTTACTTGTTTTTCTTACTTTGTTCTCTCTTTTGTTCTATTCTAGTCCTTTGATTAGTACTGATCAATCAATTAATAGTTAGTTTGCGCCCTCAATTAATAGATATATACATATTTAATTCCAATTTATGAATAGATATAGATAGCTATTCAAGTGAGAACAATTCTCATATAAAAATTGTGATAATGAAAGATCCGAGTTTTACAAACAATTATAAATGGTTAGGATTAAAGTTAGTTATTGATCACATGATAATCATGTCATGTATATTTTAATCTTAATCATTCAATCAAGATCTAGTGGTATATACTAAGTATTCTCATTTATTATAATAGTGCATTATTCTCATGTGAATAATTCTCTGTATTTATATTTATGAGATAACTTTAAATTCCTATATTTCTGTTATTATATAATTATTGTTGTACACTAAAGAACTTCTTAAGTACAATAAAATCTAAATAAATCAACAAACCTGGATAAGTTCAATATTCCAAGATCCATTCAATATGGAAAGAACTAATAGTAACAAAAGAAAGTAGTCCTTATGAACAATTAGAATTAATGTATGAATGTAATATTTATACAAGTAAAAATTTGTACATATATATTACATTATACATTATTAATTTATATTATTTGTTTGAATAGTCAATAATAATTAAATATTAATGATAAATGATGTAATGACAATGTATCAAATTATACATTGTGAGTGCATAAATATTTTCTTTTAATGTATATTTGATTTTAACCAAATCAAACATGTAGAGAATGGGAGTATCCCATATCACTTTTATCATAATTGCCTTAGGTTTGAAGCAAAGTCTAAAATCATGTGGAGTAGTCTTAATTTTTCGATGTTCTTTAAAATTGTAAATGTTCACAAAACAAACTTAGAACCCTTATGAATAACTTGAATCAATATAGAAGGATGATATCACATATCACTTTCATTGTGTTTGTCTTGTGCTTGAAACAACTTCTGGAATCATGTGAAGTATTATTCTTAATTTTTCTCTGTTCTCCAAAATGTAAATGGTCACAAAACAAATTTATGATCAACTCGGATCAATGTATATTTGAATCATTGAATGTATCGAAATCAAACTTGTAGATAAGAATGATATCAGATATCACTTCAATCATAATTGTCTTAAGTTCTAAACAAATAATTAATTAAATCAAACATATGCACTTGTATCTAATAACTAATAATTTATCAAATTATATTAATTAAATCAAACATAGACAATTTGTACCAACAAGATGTTAGTCCAGTAGTATAAGACTTTACTGAATATCTAAGGTCAAGTATTTGATTCCTGAAAGCAACATTTGTTAGGAGAGACATTCACAAACCCAGAAATGAATTAGTTGCTTACCAGAAAATGATAGATATTATCATATCTGGTTATTGAACATAGGCCGGGGAACTTTAAAGTATATATTTTGTCATTTACCCTTGAAATCATTTTCACGTTTCATTCCATGATAAAGTCCCATCAAATATTCTAGTAAGAGAAATATATATATACATTATCAAGAGTTTTTTACATTGTTATTATATCATTTATCATTCATTTTTAATTATTGTTAACTCTTAAATAAAAATAATACAAATAAATGGTAGATAATATATTGACTGTATACATATCTATACACTTTTAGTGCTAGGATTTTACCCTCTTCTAGTAAATTGAAGTGATTAGCAGTTTAAAACAAACAAAGGTATAGACCAATATAAGTTTACTCAGTCATTTTCTTACAAAGCTTGTATAATAATATTTTTGTTTTCTCATTCATTTACTTACAAAGCTTGTATAATAATATTTTTGTTTTCTCATTCATTTTCTTACAAAGCTTGTATAATAATATTTTTGTTTTCTCATTCATTTACTTACAAAGCTTGTATAATAATATTTTTGTTTTCTCATTCATTTCATACCTCTTGCGACAAATAAATGTTGTATTATAAAATCTCTTTCTGTTCCGGAATAACTCATGTTTAAATTTTATATTATAATAAGGGTACATCATGTATTTATTAGTACTTTAACTATGAAATAGTGTTGATTCAAAAAGTGTTTTAATAAGTTTTTTGTTATCTGCCACCATAAGTCGCATTGGTTTTAGCATTCACGTGTTATGATTAGCTTGATTTTATCTAGGCATGTCTTAATCATGCATAACTTATTCTGATAACCACAGTTTTCTACTATCTTAATACAAACATAAACAATGATTTAAAGGGGATATGGCATAACTTAACTTTTGAATATGTGGAGTCAATCACAAAGTTACGAGTTCCATTGCATTTTTAGCTCGTTGTGCATTTTTTAGTGATTTTAATATTTTAATATATATATATATATATATATCAACAATGTAAATATTTTTTATATTGTCAGCAAATTATTGATCGTCCATATGTTTGTAACATTGTGATTTTCTCTTATTGATAATCCATCTAAAATTGAATTACTAAATTAATCCTAACAATTAATCTTCAGTGATTTGAGTGCATCCTTATTACAATTTTATTTAATTTAAAATTATTATTCATATGAGTTGATTATTATCATAATATTTAAAGATTTCTAGAATTAAGATTTTATTTGGTTTAATTTTTAACTTAAATAAGTGTAAGTGGTGAAGATATATTATGTTTATAGATGAATCTAAAAAAGAATATGAATCTAAAAAGGAATATGAATATACTTAAAAGATATTTTGAATTAATTATAGATTGATGATTGATTATATTTATCTTAATCGTTTTAGCTTTAATTCCTAATCACACAAAGATTTATTTTTAGTTTACAACTTTACAATTATATTAATTATATATTGTTGTTACTAATGTGTGATATATTATTATAATATAAAATATGTTTCTTCTTATAATTTTAGAAGTGTGAGAGTCCATATATCTTATTTTTACTAAAAATATATATTTCAAACTCTTGTGTTTCCAAGCAGTATAAAAGAAGTCACCACTACAATTTGTATCTCAATTCATAACCCTAACAATAGAAACAAAGGAGACACCAACTTTCTTTCTACATTAGCCACTTCACTATTCTCTAATTATCTAATTTCTTGTATTCTTCTTTCTTATGTTAAAATGTGGTAAGAGCCATGAAAAGAAAGCTTCTTGATGAATCAAGAAGTGTATAAAAGAAAGCTTAAAGAAAGAAGAATGAGAAACAAAGATTGATAATATTCTCATTGAATGAAATGAGTTGATTAATAAAAAGTGAGCCAATATGGTTTATTTATACATGAGAAAAGAAGAAAAGAAAGCTCGTAAAGCAAGTAACTAACATAAACCTAATTTGCTAATTCCTAACTTTATAATCAACCGTCTCCCAGTCTTGAAATCTGAACGTGAAGCAATACTGACGCTTAACCACCATTTGACAGAAGCAATTTCATCCAATGCTTAACCATCTATTTGACAGAAGCAAACCAATCATAACGGATGAAAGAGAGAAATGAGATGGACCTTAATCTTGATCCTTATATGTTGCTTCAACGAGGAAAAAATTACACACTATAATGTTGCGATTTTAATGAAAGAGAAAGAGGGGTAAAGAAACTAGAGTAATAAAGAAATGAGAAATAATTGGGGGTAATAGATAAAAGAATGTGTAGATTATTGTTGTCATTGATAAAAGATGAAAGAAGGTAATTGAAAGAAACAAATATTGTTGTGAACATGCCACTGAAAATGCCCTCATCTAAACCTGGAAATGCTGCCTCAATTCCTTTTTTTTTTCTTCAATAAGGAGACAAGGAACTTGAGACTAAGTTGTACGTTCTGGAAGTTATGCTTCTCATCCATTGCACAACTTGTTTAAACCGAAGCCCATAAGACGATAAATTTGCTTAATGATAGCTTCAGATGCAAGAAAGGCATGGTACTTCTTGGCTAGATTCTTGATGATTCTTTGTTGAACTTTTGATGAATCTTGGAAAGGAAGTATGATAAGCGGAAGCAATCAATCAAAAAGAAATAATTAGCTCTGATACCATGTTAAAATGTGGTAAGAGCTATGAAAAGAAAGCTTCTTGATGAATCAAGAAGTGTATAAAAGAAAGCTTAAAGAAAGAAGAATGAGAAACAAAGATTGATAATATTCTCATTGAATGAATTGAGTTGATTTTCAAAGTTACATTGAATCATCTATATAAAGGGAGGAAAACACTAACTACCCTAACCAAATTAACTAACCGACTAACAAAAGCTCAACTATTTTAACATCTTAAGCATGCGTTCAATATCATTATTATATCGTTTAGAGTATGATTCATACTAAATTCATGCTTCAATCATCAATCCTTTTCAATTTAACATTAGTCTGTACAAGTATAAAGAGAGACTTGCATCCAAATACCTAGTCTCACACTATTATCTTTAAGAGGGATCATGTGGATTCTTTCATTTGAAATGACTACTCACATGAAGAGATGAATAAAATGAGTAGTATTGATCATTTGTGAGCACTTCTCCATATTTTGGTTTATTCATTTATATAGTTTATCTTTCCTTATTTTCTTTTAATCATATAATTTAATTATTACTATTACTTATTTGGATTTTACTCCTTTAATAATTTTAAAATACTACAAAGGTATCTTTTATGGATGAAATTGGTTTTCAGGAAAGTGTAACCTTATTTGTGTCTCTTTATGTGATATGTTAAACTATTTTGAGTCTTTTTAAATTGATTGTGTTTGATCAATGTTTGATGAAAGTGTTGATGTTTGGGTCAAGTGGACGCTTGCAGTGACGCAAAGAATAGTTCAACAACGTTAAAGTTATAAGTTCAAGCAACTAAGGTGAGGGAGAAGACCAAATGGTCTTAGATTATTGCATTAAAGTTCTTCAACTCCCTCAAAGTTGGAGAGTCGAGTTCATGACTATGTAGTTGAGTCTTGTATGCTTATTAGTTAATAGGTTATGTTTTGATAATTAGTTTAATTGTAGTTACCATCATAAAAGTATTTGTATTTGATACACATTGTCATGAAAGCATGTTATTGGATAATAATTGAGTGTGATAATGCTTATCCTGCAATTGTTAAATATCCACATGCCAACATGTTCTGTGTTTGATTGTTAAGGTGTATTTTGATTACCATGATGATAAAAAATGTATAGTGTGGTATATAGAAATTGATGTGATGTTATAGTGATAATGATAATGATAATGATGTGAATTGATGTCTGCTTGTTATTTAAAAATATTGATAGTAATAGTGGGAATGAGAGGATTGCTTTCAAGTAATAATTATGGGTGTGAGCAAGTTATGTGATGACAGAATGATTGAGTAAGTAACATTATAATGGCTTTAGGGAATATATATCCTTATAGTTGAGCTTCATATATTTAATTTGTTTGATATCATGTGGGTGTAACACATCTTTTATAGGTTTTGATGTGAAGGTTCTTTTAGATGAGTAACATATGAAATTATTCATATATATTCTATAAATGACATGAGTTGTAAATACTTGGAGATGTTAATATGTTAGGTTAAGTAGTGCTAAAGTAGAATATGAGGATATAAAAATAAGAGTGTATTCATATTTTTGTTGTATGTTTTTAGGTTGTTGAGTTGAGAATAAAGATAGTGTATGTAAGTTGTGAGCTAAGTTTTAGATGCTGTGAATTATTATGAATTAGTCTAAGTGGGTGATCAAGTGGGGTATGTGTGTAATTTAAAGTTAAAATCATTGTAATATATTGTTTGAATTCAAAGATAGGTAGACAAGAGATGTGAACTTTTTGTACACCTAAAAGTTGTAGAGTTATTGGGTAGGGCTCAATGTTATTTTATTTACCTTTTTAACATCATTATGTTTGTAAGTGGCGCTTGTCTCCTAGACCGTCCTAAAATAATGATGGTTAAGTTGGGAAACGCCCCGAAAATTATTTCATATTTAATATATTTAATCTCTTAGAAAAATAGGTAAATTTTTCTTTCCTTTTTTTTCTTTTATGTAACTTATAACTTACAAATCATTTTCACTTTTACCTTATTCCATTTTCAAGACGTCACATTTTCAAACCTTACGGAAATAAAATTCTTAATATATTGAAGATAGTTAAATGAACACAATTCTTTTCTGGATACTTCTCATTCATAAAATTCTTGAATAAATACAAAATTGTATACAAGGCGAAATCTAATCATCGCCACAAATAAAAAAAACTGAAATACAAAGAAAATAAAGTCGGGGCATTGACATTAGAAAAAGTACCTCACACAGGTTCCTATCACAACAAAACAAAAGAGAAACCTCCTAAACCGGAGGTGCACTGGAAGCCTCGCTAGGGTCTTCCTCCACCTCCGAGTCAGAAGAGATCTCAATGACCTCAACTGAATCTTCTAGCAGATAAGCTCTACATAGTCGCTCTTGACTTCCTCCTCCTCCACTTCATCCGCTCCCCAATCCATCGACGGCTTCAGGGTGTACCCCCTTGGCATGGCCCCGTCTGTCTCTCTTGGAGGCGATCCTGATGATGAGAATCATGTTTGGGGCCAGGTCCTAACAACTTCTAGTATGCCTCGAGCTTTAGCCGGTACAGAAAGTTCGGCGGTTGCAGGTCTTCTGTCAGGCAGAGTGAATGATGCCTCCCGAACTGTGTAGTAAGGTGGAAGATGCAGAACTGAGCCATTGCTTACCCAATTCAGCTCTAGGTCGCAAGGACCTGTGTAAGTGTGTTGATTACTCTCAACACTTTATGTCCCCTTCTGGGAGATAGTGAAGCGATAACCTCGGATCAGTGCTGATGAGTCCATCTGAACATGCGTACAAATACACCAGAAGAAAAGAGAGAGAGTAAAACATCTATGAAAAACTTGTCATCGATGTCGTAGAATTACACGGAATAATACACCAAGAAACACACGAGTACAAATATATCATGTGATCATATAAGCATATAATAACGATGAATAAAGTATAAAACTCGAGAATTTAGAATCAATATGCAATGCGATGCATGAGTCCACCATCCTTACTCCTTTATTCTCTCAATAACTATTTGGAAATAACCGAGAGTACAGTTCCCATAACAAGCCGATTTGATCGCACCAAAATTATTCCTCACAAGGATATATGATCGATATGTTCCAATGGAACTGTCCATTTCAGGACGATATTGTATCAAACACTTTCTAGGCATCCCTCTCATCAATCCTGATTGCAAAGAGGGGTTATCAGAGGTCGTCTAGTTTGCGCTTTGAGCACTGTCCGATCCAACATAATACCTCATCCATGAATACATGAGACTCGTCTCACCTAGACTCTCCCTCAAGACATTGCTGACGAATCACCGCCATTAACGCCGTCCCTCTCAACATCTCGGAGCTCATTCGTCTCTCGTACATTTCCTCTCCACTACTTCATTTTTGACCATGGATATGCACCCTAACCGAAATTAGCAAATTATGTCTTTTAATCCATCTTTTCTAGCGA
>NW_017727833.1:214623-227184 GCF_001865875.1 Lupinus angustifolius | reverse complement strand
AAGCCTCTTACGGTCAGACGATCTTGCTGCATGGGCACAACATAATACTTCTCAGCACCACTGTGAACCATCGCTGAATCATCCTGGACGACTCCTCTAGCCAAGCCTCTTACGGTCAAACGATTTCGCTACATGGGCATAATATCACACCCTCGGGCCTCGCCTTTAAAAAATCAATTCCTTACTTTTATTAGTTTCAAGAATTTCATATAGTTATTTACCTTTACAACTTCTTGATGGCAAACATGTCATTAGGCTCTCATATATATGACAGTTATCGTTCAGACGACTTAAAAGAAGTCATGTCTGTATGGAGCCCTCTCGCTCAAGCGAGGGAATATCCATTTTTGAGGTATTTGTGGCTTAACCGAGAGTTATCTCGCTTAAGCGAGAAAACAATCAGTTCTCTTTGTGCCTATTTTAGCTCAAGCGAGAGCTGTCTCGCCCCGAGCTAAAACACTCGTTTTCTCTAGACACTTCTCGCTCAAGCGAGAGCTGTCTCGCTCAAGCGAGAAGAGCCTGAATATCATTATAATTATTTTTCTCAAGGAAAATATTTCTCATTTATATCACATGTTTTTAAAATATGAATTTAACAATTATCACATACATATCATTCCCATAATAATCATTCAAACATTATAATTCAAGAGTAAACATGATATTTGCATATATAAACATGACATAAATCGGTATAAGAAATATTGTTGTACTTAATCCAAACAAACAAACAATTGATTAAGTACAAGCTTTCTTAATACCCAAGGCAACTCCAAACTTGTGAGGGAGTTTGGAGGTCCTGATGCATATTCGGACACTAGTGTGTCACGATGTTTTCTCCTTCACCTGAGTGTGTCAGGTCGCTAGGTTCTCTGCTTGCAGGTGAGCTTACTTGATCCGATCTCCTCTCGAACTCTTCATTACGCCAAAATCACGTTAATTAGTTAACTGACGATAATTATTATACTTATGAAATAACTTTTTATGCGAAGATAAAACTTTTGATTTAAAATGAATTTAATTTTTTTTGTCTATCTGATTCAAGGTTGAATATCCTTGAATCATCATTTGTCATTGAAAGTCTGACAATCAAATAACACTTTTTAAAGTAAAATTTTCAATAAAACTTTTTCCGGAATTATGTCGTAATCTGTGGATATACACCAGGCTAGTTCCCAAGAAAGAGAGATGGGTCGTAAAGTCACCCTTAAATACCAAGTTTTTCCTTAGACAGAACCTTTCTAAACATGTATTCTCATTTCATTACATTTTTCTGATAGTTCATAAATCTTATTTTTTGTAAGTAAAACATTTTTACTAAAACTAACCTTTTAAAATAAGATCATTAAGCTAGACTTATCATTTTTAAATTAAGTCAATTTAAACAAAATCAATACTTTTTAAGTAAATCTTACCATTTTAAAGTAAGTTCACTTAACTAAGATTCAACATTTTTAAATCATTTTACCATCTAAGACTTCATAACACTTTAAGTTTATAAAGTCAAGACTTTTAGGTAAATCTCATTATTTCAAGTATACTACTAAAACCAATTTTCATGAACATCTTAACGCCTCCTAATATTATAGGAAAAAACCTCAAGGGTTAATAAGTGTTATTTTAATAGTCATGAAAAAGAATAACTATTAATTTAATATTTTACACTAAACATCTTTTAGTCATTCTTACCACTTTAAAGTAAGTCAACTAAAATAACACTTCATAAGACTTTAAGTTTATGAAGTCAAGACTTTAATAAATCATCTTTTATCCCAAATAATTATTTTAACTTGGAAATCAAAGAGTAAAATATGCTAAACCATTTTTAAACATAATACTTTCTAAAAATAAAACATTTTTAACAACAACTTATCAACATCATAAACTTTCAAGAATAAAATACAAACTTTTTCCTAAACACATTAAAGGTTCCTTTGATGTTAAAATCATCACCTTTAAACATATTCAAATACTAACAATAATTTCTAATATTTCCCAACAAATAACTCATCTAACCTTGTCTTTGATGTTAAAATCACCACCTTTAAACATATTCGAATACTAACAATAATTTATAATATTTCCAAAAAAATAACTCATCTAACCTTGTACATGGATATAGTTTTTCCATCTAAGAATAAGGAAGAAATTTCAAGATTTACGAAAAGTCAAAAACTACATAAATGTTCATATGATTTTATTATCATCTCCTTTAGTTATGCCTTCGTAAAATAATTAAAGAACAAATATAAACTCTACTTTATGAACAACATAATAAAAGCTCATAACTTTCTATGAAGTATGAGAATAAAATGAAGAAGAAAAAATAAAAGATTACCTTAGTTTGTATAGGGAATTTAGTGTAAATGAGAGAATGGGGTGAGGTATTTATAGGAGAGCCTCACCCTCATCAAATCAGAAAATTTAATGCAAAGTAAGTAGATTTAGACTAGCATAGGTGATGTGTCTAATGGTAGTGGAGTGAGAGGATTTGTTGAGTGATTTAGGGTCTTTTGGAAGCTTGTGCATTACTCGTGTAACAAGTAAGTGACTCATGGAATGATGACTTCCAACTTTAATGATATGACGTAATTTCTCGATAAACATCATGTCCAAACATTTTCGGATAATTTCGTCCGGAAATATACAATCTCCCGATTTAGGACATTTGTCCGAAACGTCGAAACTTGAATTTCGAGGTAAAAAATATTTAGAGATGAGTTATGGACAAACTTGGTGTCTATTTTGATTAGAAATAATATTTCGAAGCCAATGGAGAAATCGGAATTTGATTCTAAGTTACAGAACTCAAGAAATGGGCGAAAACTCGATAAAACGACCCGAAATCGTCTTAGAAACTTTTATTCTCCAAAAATATTGAAAATATAGGGAAAGCAAGAAAATCATAATACAAGACTAAAACTCAACTGAAGTTTAGCCTAAAATATTACTGATTAATTTCCATAATTAATCCATTAATACTAATTACTTAATTAAAAGTGTTCTGAAAAACACGGTTTTACAACAACAGCGTTATTTATGGGTGAAGGATCGTTCGAAAGACTGATAGGAATGATGCAACAACCATGTGTTCCAAAAAATGACAACCATTTAAATGTTGGATTTTGACTCCCTTCCTATGTGGAGAAAAACCCAGTTGGGCAAAACCTACTTGTCTCACTTAATCTAATAGATATGGGTCAAATATGGCAAGTGTGTCAAGGCAATTTATGCAAAAAGAGGTAATTGAAAAGTGTGAGAGAAGATAAGAAAACTCAACCCACAGGAACTCCGAGTAGTTGTGTGAAACTCGCGAATGCGTCTTCGTTCTCCGTTAGATCGGGCTGAAATTTGGACAACATGTTCAAAACTTATAGTACGTCATTTTGAACGGTTGGATCGGTGAGACGACATCCGGGATGGTATAAATCGAGTTGTTATAGCAGCTGTGGTTTTGGTTTTTTCTGGTTTTTCTTGTTCTTATTTTCAAGCTTGTTGCTTTATTGTATGCCGTATTGTTGAGCATGTTTTGTGCTGTATTTTGGAGACACTCTTGTATTCCTATTTTGATTAGCTTGATTGAATGACTTGTGCTCGTGGTTTTAACTTCTCACTTTGGGAAGGTTTTTCATGTTAAAATCTCGGTGTCCCTTGTGTGTTACTGCATTATTTGATATTGCTCCTCGTAGATTCTAGCAAGTTGGGAAAATTACCATCCGCTCCATATACTCTGTTAGAGTTTACATTGTTATTGTGTTGAATTTCCCATCAGAGTGGCATCAAAGCTCTTTGTGGTTTGAGGTTATTTGACTTGCTTGAATGATGGAGGCAAATACACATAGAATGATATGTTTGAATGGCACTAACTATCACTTGTGGAAAGGAAAAATAAAGATTTATTATTTGTAAAGAATTTGCATATTCTTGTGTTTGCTACTGAGAAGCCAGAGTCCAAGTCTGATGAAGATTGGAGTTTTCAATATCAACAAGTTTGTGGTTTCATTCGGCAATGTGTAGAAGTCAATGTCTACAATGACATTGCTAATGAAGAAAATGCAAAATCTTTATGGAAGAAAATTGAATCCTTGTATGCTTCTAAATCAGGGAATAATAAATTACACTTGTAGAATTCCTTGATGAATTTGAGGTACAAGGAGGGAGCTTCTATTTCAGATCACTTGAATGATTTTCAAGGGGTCCTTGATCAATTATCGGGAATGAGTATCAAGTTTGATGATGAAGTGTTGGGACCATGGCTACTGAATACTATACTAGATTCTTGGGGAACATTTCGAACTTCAATTACAAATTCAGCCCCCGATGGTATTTTCTATTTGGAGAGTATAAAAGGAAGTATGCTTAATGAGGAGATGAGAAGGAAGGAACATGGTACTTCATCTCATTCTGAGGTGTTTGTCACTGAAAACAGGGGGAAAAGTCATAGAAAGGAACCGAAAGGTGATATAGAAAAAGGCAGAAGTAAGTCCAAGTCCAGATACAAGAATGTGGAATGTCACTATTGTCACAAAACAAGTCACATACAGAAGAATTGTTTTCAATGGAAAATGGACAACAAAGACAAGAAGGGAAAACAGAACGAGAAGAATCATGGTGATGATGATCGTGTTACTACTACTACTTGTGATGATCTTATTATTCTTCGTAAGTGTGATTTGGTTAATCTTGTATCAGATGAGAGTATGTGGATAATTGATAGTGGTACTATACTGCATGTTACACCAAGGAAGGAGTTCTTCACATCTTATACTTCTGGTGATTTTGGAGTGTTGAAGATGGGTAATGATGGTGCGTAAAAGGTAGTTGGTATTGATGATATTTGTTTGCATACCAAGATGGGAGTGCAGTTGTTGCTGAGAGGAGTTAAACATACTCCAGACGTTCGTTTCAATTTGAGCTATGTGCATATGCTTGATGATGGTGGTTATGATAATCACTTTGGTTCTAGAAAATGGAAACTCACTAGAGTTAACTTGGTTGTGGCCAGATGGGAGAACATTTCTAAACTGTATTGGACAAAAACTTTGGTTGCTAAAGAAAGTGTGAATGCCATGGATATGGAAGCTTCTTTGTGGCACCACAGACTAAGCCATATCAGTGAAAAAGAGTTGAATTGTTTAGCCAAAAAGGATGTACTTCCAGGATTGAAGAGTGCAGAGTTGGAGAAATGTTCTCGTTGCATGGCTGGTAAGCAGACTAGAGTATCCTTTAAGAAGCGTCCCCTTCAAGGAAGTCAGAGTTGCTTGAATTGGTGCATTATGATGTTTGTGGTCCATTGAAGGTAAAGTCATTTGGTAGTGCACTTTACTTTGTTACTTTTATTGATGATTGTTCAAGGAAAATTTAGGTCTATACTTTGAAGACAAAGGACCAAGTGCTTGAAAAGTTCAAACAATTTCATGTTTTGGTTGAGAGACATTCTGACAAGAAGCTGAAATGCATTCGTGCTAACAATGGTGGTGAAGCAGCAAGGTATTAGACATGAAAAGACTCCTCCTAAGACTCCTCAACTTAATGGCTTAGCGGAGAGGATGAACAAGACTTTGGCTGAAAGAGTTAGGTATATGCTTTCTGAAGCAAAATTACCTAAACATTTCTGGGGTGAGGCTTTGTACATGGCAGTGCATGTTATTAATCTTAGTCCTGCAGTTGCTCTGAATGTTGAGGTGTCAGGCAAGATTTGGTTTGGCAAGAATGTCAAGTATGATCATTTGCGAGTCGTCGGATGCAAGACATTTGTGCATGTTCCAAAGGATGAAAGGTCCAAGTTGGATGCGAAGACACGACAATGCATCTTTATCGGTTATGGTGAAGATGAATTTGGCTACAGGTTATATGATCATGTTGAGAAAAAGTTTGTTAGAAGCCGTGATGTGAAGTTCATGGAAACTCAAACCATTGAAGACATTGATAAGATGAAGAAGACTACACTCGAGGAAGATAGTAGATTGTCTGATATTGATCCATTTTGGACGCCTATACATGATTTGGAGTGAAGATGAATTTGGCTACAGGTTATATGATCATGTTGAGAAAAAGTTTGTTAGAAGCCGTGATGTGAAGTTCATGGAAACTCAAACCATTGAAGACATTGATAAGATGAAGAAGACTACACCCGAGGAAGATAGTAGATTGTCTGGTATTGATCCATTTTGGACGCCTATACATGATTTGGATACAGTTGAGAATAACGTTCAAAATGGTGAGCAACATGATTATGTTGGTGATCAAAAGCTTGGAGATGATTTAGATTTTGCCATTGATAATGGTGAAGATGAACATAAGATGCCACAAGATGAGAATCTTGGTGATGCTCTTGAACCACCTTAAGTTCAACTTCGGATGTCTAATAGGCATAGGAAACCATCTACCATCTACCCTTCTAATGACTATGTTGTTGTGACAGACGGAGAAGAACCTGAATATTATCATGAGACCATGGAGAATGAAGAAAAGAAGAAGTGGTTGGATGCAATGCAAGAGGAAATGAAGTCCTTGCATGATAATTACACTTTTGATTTGGTCAAATTGCCAAAAAGGAAGAAGGTTTTGGAAAACATGTGGATTTACAGGGTGAAGCTAGAAAATAATTCTACATCTCCAAGGTATAAAGACAATTTGGTGGTTAAAGGTTTCAGACAGAGAAAGGGTGTTGATTTCAGTGAGATTTTTTCTCTCGTAGTGAAGATGTCAACCATTAGAATTGTATTGATTTTGACTGCTACTCTTGATTTGGAGGTAGAGCAAATAGATGTAAAAACTGCTTTCCTTCATGGTGATTTGAAGGAAGAGATTTATATGAAATAACCTGATGGTTTTCTTATTGAAGGGAAAGAAGACTATGTGTGTAGGCTGAGAAAGAGTCTATATGGTTTGAAGCAGGCTCCACGACAATGGTACAAGAAGTTTGAGTCTGTTATGTGTGAGCAAGGCTACAAGAAGACTACTTCTGATCATTATGTCTTAATTAGAAAGTTTGTTGATGATGATTTTATCATCTAATTGTTATATGTTGATGACATGCTTATTGCTGGGAAAAATATTTCAATGATTGACAAGTTAAAGAAGCAACTAGGAAAGTCATTTGCCATGAAAGACATGAGAACTGCTAAGAAGATTCTTGGTATAAGAATCATGCGAGATAGACAAGAAAATAAACTTTGGTTGTTACAGGAACACTATAATAAGAGAGTGTTAATGAAGTTCCATATGGAAAATGCTAAGGCGGTAAGCACTCCTCTTGCTACTCATTTTAAGTTGAGTGCTAAAACAATGTCCTTCAAATTAAGCTGAAAAATCAGATATGCAACGGGTTCCTTATGCATCTGCTGTAGGAAGTTTGATGTATGCAATGGTGTGTACAAGACTAGATATTGCATATGTTGTTGGTATAGTTAGTAGATTTCTGTCAAATCTAGGTAGAGAGCATTGGAATGTTGTGAAATGGATTTTGAGGTATCTTTGTGGTATTGCTAGTCTGAGGCTTTGTTTTGGAGGTGATAAACCTACTCTTGTGGGTTATACTGATTCTGATATGGCTGGAGAAATTGATTCCAAAAAGTCCACTTCAGGTTACTTGATTAAGTTTGTAGGGGGAGCTGTAGCATGGCAATCCAGGTTACAAAAGTGTGTTCAATTGTCCACTACTAAGGCAGAGTTCATTGTCATTACAGAAGCATGCAAATAGTTGCTTTGGGTGAAGAAATTATTGCAGGAGCTTGGTTTTGTCCAAGACAAATACTTGTTATTTTGTGATAGTCAAAGTGCCATTCATCTTGGGAAGAATTCAACTTTTCATTCTAGGTCCAAACACATTGATGTGATGTATCATTGGATACATGATGTTTTGGATGTTAGGTTGTTGGAATTGGCTAAGGTTCATACACATGATAATGGTGTTGATATGATGATTAAGGCCTTATCAAGGTGGAAGTTTGAAACTTGTTATGAGATAGCGATTCTCTCCACATAGTTGTGAGGGAGAGATATGTTGGGTTTGGGCTCCCTTCCTATGTGAAGAAAGACCCAGTTGGGCAAAGCCCACTTGTCCCACTTAATCTAGTTGATAGGGGTCAGATGTGGCAAGGGAGTCAAGGCAATTTATGCAAAAAGAGGCAATTGAAAAGTGTGAGAGAATATAAGAAAACTCAACCTGCAGGAACTCCGAGCAGCCGTGAGAAACTCGCGACTGCGTCTTTGTTCACCGTTGGATCGGTGAGACGACGTCCGAGGTGGTAGAAATCGAGCGGTTACAACAGCTGTGTTTCTGGTTTTTTCTAGTTTTTCTTGTTCTCATTTTCAAGCTTGTTGCTCTCTTGTATGCCGTATTGTTGTTCACATTTTGTGCTGTATTTTGGAGACACTCTTGTATTCCTATTTTGGTTATAGTGGAGCTTGATTGACTGGCTTGTGCCCGTGGTTTTTACTTCTCACTTTGGGAAGGTTTTTCATGTTAAAATTCTGGTGTCCCTTATGTGTTACTGCATTATTTGATATTGTTCATCATAGATTCTAGCAAGTTGGGGAAATTATTATCCGTTGCATATACTCTGTTAGAGTTTTCGTTATTATTGTGTTGAATTTTCCATCATTAAAAAGAGCAATCCCACCTTAAATTTAAAATGTAATCACCTTGACCTCATTGCAACAAAACAGGATACCACACAATGTGATTAGTAATGACAAAACGAGCAAGTGACTTGTTTAGTCTATACTTGTAAATGTCTGCAAATCAAAAGTGGGAATATGCATGCCCATTTGTGATTTTTTGACAAGTTCTTATGTCCTCCACATTTTAAAACAGACTTAACAAGCTAATAGGCTGCTTGTGGGCATTGATAAATAATAAAAAGGTAAAAATATCATAAAATAAAAAACAAGAAATTAAACAAATAAGTTGATATGAAAATAAAATAAAATTTTGATATATTACATCAACTTGAACAAATCACAATATACCAAAAGTTTTTTGAGACATTAAATCATATTATATCATTATTTATTTGAATTTTAGCATTTTTAAACATTAAACCTGTGGGCCACCAACATTCTCTAATACGAATACTCGTGGGCGTAACAGACAATCCAACTAGACAAAATGAGAAAATAGACTAAAATTATATGTCCTATCCATATAAAATTGTAGGCTACCATATTAGTGCACGATAGCATTTTTAAACATTTTACCATTATTATATTTGATGTCATTTTGGTGCACCACCACATTAGTGGTTGCATTTAGTGGCTCAAACAGGCTACCTTTCTCCATCTTCAATTTCTTGCACCACCTTTTTCTCTCTTTCTAATTCCCGCCATCAATTTCATTCCTCTGGATTAAAGGTGATAAAATTATTTACAAATCACAATCCATTTAAATTCATCTAAATTCATTCATTAGAGCTAATGAATTAAAATAAATATATTCAAAATGATAATTTTAATAATGAATATATTTGAATCAACCATTCCAAATGATATATTTATGGATGGGGAGAGACCCACTTACTCCAAAAGTAAGTTTTTGAAACTTACTCGTCATCTTAGCCATCAATTCTAGGGAAATTCAATAGTTTGAATTAGTGAGTAGATCTAAACCATTATATGTCTATATAATTAATGGCTAGGATGAGGAGTAAGTGAATCCTCATCTTTATAGATATATCCATTTGGATGAATATTCAATACATACAAAAAACAAACATTGCAAAACAATGTTCTTTGTTTTTCAATTTCATTAACTATCTAGACTATCACTTTATTGTAGTATTATTTATTCTCACATTGATTTTTTTTATTAAATTGTGATCAATTATGCGACATGTGAATACGATTAATATTAAAAGTTTTTCTTAAATACATAACTTATATAAATATATGTTAAATGTTTCACATATAGAATATTGTAAAAAAACAATTTTTTATAAAAGTTCAAAAAATGGCTTAATAACTTTTTTCTTAAAAAAAATGATATTTAGTGTTTTTTTAAAAGGTGAATTAAAAATTGATTTTTAAAAGCATTTTAAAAAAAAGTGATTTATTGGAATAATAAAATTTAAAATAATATTTTTCTTCAAATTTGTTTTTAGTTCCAATTAAAAAATGAATTGGACTATGTATGTATTCATTAAATCCATTAAAATGAGTTTATTGATCGGTTGGATAGACAAAAATCTATTCATTAAAATAGATTCATGGATCGATTGGATATATTTGAATTCATCAATTAACTAGTAAGTTACTCATGCATACACACATAGATCTTTTTTTTTTGTCTCATGATTAAGAGCACACATGTTACTCGTGCATTCGCACGAGATTGTGTAATAACTTTATAAAGACAACATCCCTAACTTATTAAAGCCAATGTTCCTAACTTTAAAAATGGAAGATAATGATAGAAGAAGAAGAAACATAAGTGAAGAGAGAGAAGTAAATGAAATGTGAGAGGGGACGCAAATCCCATTTAATGTGAGGTGTAATTTAAAAACAAATAGATCAATCAATTATTAGCATTTAATTATTAAAATATACAATATATAAAAATGGAAGATACAATGTGGGAAGATACATAGAAATAATATGAACATGTTTTGGATATGAATGTATTACATAATTTAATATATATGATTTAAATGATTTTTTATATGGATTTAAAGATTACCATCCATGTATCTGTTACCTATGTAACAAAAAAACTCTCTCATGACATGTGTCAATCTCTCAAGCCCTCATGATATGTGTCAATCTCTCAAGCCCTCATGACATGTGTCAGCCTCTCATCAAAACTAAAGGTCCATCATGACATGTGTCAATTTCTCAGTCAAAACTTCCCCTCCAAAACATGCCAATCTTCCATTTTTGTTCATTGTACAATTTAATTCTAATGATTAAGGGGCTCATTTGTTTTTTATTCTATAAATAAATTACATCCCACAATAAAGAGGATTGAATTCATTTTCACATGTGAATTACTGTCCACCATTATCATTTCATATCTCCATATTCTTCTTCCCATTTCATTTCATATTTCTCTCTTCTTCTCTCACATGTCTACAATCCAATGTTTCATTCGTCAATCTTCATTTCATTAAACTTAATATGATGGCTTATGTATCCCGATATTAAATCTTCATCATTGTAGATTTGTTCTTATTTTATAAATATGTTGTTTAAAGTGTATTTTTATTGATTTTTTCATTCATTAACCTAATATGATGGCTTCTGTATCCCGTTACTCAATCTTCATCATTGTAGATTTGTTCTTCTTTTGTAAATATGTTGTTTAAAATATATTTTTATTGATATTTTCATTCATTTGTTTACTTTTAGATATGTTCTTATTTTTAGAAATGTTCGTATTTTTAGATATGTTCTTATTTTCTAGATATTTTAATTGATTTTTTGTTTATTATGTATGTGTATTCTTATTTTTCTTTGATTTGTGTATATTGTAATATGGTACGATTGATTTCATTATTTTGTAGATTTGTTCTTCCAATAATCATCTTCCTTAGTGTATGATTTACAAGGATTTCATCCTTAACAATGACTAAACCCTCAATAACTATGTTATGTACCCGATCTCCATTTATGTATATACACACATTTAGTTACAAGTTACAATATTGTATTTGTTTGTTTGTTGTTATGAATTTATTTATCTTCTCATCTTATCTCGCTCTTATCATCTTATCTCTTCATTTGCAGTTGGACTCTCCCTTAAAGCATGTCTACGAGTTAATGTTATGTCTATGTGTCCATATCTTACTAAAATCTTCAATTTTATTCTCTTTTTTTGCACAATGAATGAATTTCATTATTTTTTTCTCACATGATATTTGTTAAAATATTTTTTCATGTGTGGTTATTTTTCTAAAGCAGAAAACACGAATTGAGCATATTCTTTGTTTCGACATTTGCAGAAAAGAAACCTCACATCCTATAATACAACGATTAGAAGTTATATTCATTATCTGAGTGTACAATAATAGTTCTTTAATTTTATTATGTGTTTATTCTTTTACATTTGAAATTAATATTTTTTACTATCTGAATGTGTCAACCTCATATTAGTAAGAATAATCTTTAATTTTTTTATTCTCATCATAAATAATTTGCCATGTTTAATTGTTGAATATGTATATTTTATCTAATTAATCATAGTAAATATGATCATCATATCAGTCATAATCACCAAATACAATTTAATTTATATTATAATATATAAGTAATAAATTTATGGAATATTAATATTTAATTCCATTTATATTATGTTTTGTTTGAATTTATGGATAGTTACAAAAATATAATATAAATTTGCGTAATTATAGCTAATAAATTTGTGGAATGCTAATTGAGTAATAATTACTCATTAATGTCTTTGAATGTATTAATTAAGTAATATTAATTGGTAGTTACACTTTAGAAACTGAAATTATTAGGCATAGTTGTCTTTGAATGTATTTTGCTCTATTATCTAAACACTAAATAATTGTTCTCCACAATTATTTTTGTTATTTGATTTTTTATTATGTTTTTTATTGA
>NW_017727833.1:213566-214523 GCF_001865875.1 Lupinus angustifolius | reverse complement strand
AAATTTGCGAAATATATTTATATTCAATTCCATTCATATTCTATTTTGTTTGAATTTATGGATCAATTACAAAATTTGAATTTATGGATCAATTTATATTTATATGTAATTTGTCATGATTCATTAAACTCGATGACAAGTGTGATTAATTGAGCATATTACATGATTAGTTTAACATTGAAAATTTAATGCATATTTATAATTATACTGATAAAGAAATAATTAAATAGTAATATCATAAAGAAACATAAAAGTTCAATATTTTTCAACCAGTTACAAAAATGATATTATACACAATTAATCATTTGTTAGTTACATTTTAGAAGCCAAAATTATTAGACATGATTGTCTTTGAATATCTTTTATACCGTTATCTAAAAATTAAATAATTGTTCTTAAAATTAGTTTTATGATTTGATTTTTTATTGCTTTTTTGGATTAATTTCTATTTAATCTTTAATAGGATGTGACAATCAAAATATTAAAGCAATTTAATTTGATTGTGATAATTAATTTGTTTGATTTATATTTTGATTAAATTATTTATAATTCCCTAATTTTAAGCAATGTTTATTATTGATATAAATTTGCCGTAAATAATAATTTTCGGAATATTAAAATTTAGTTCAATTTATATTCAATTTGTTGTTTGAATTTATGGATCAGTTACAAAAATGAAATATAAATTTGCAGTATTATATGTAATAAGTTTATGAAATATTAATTGAGTAATATCTATTCATTAATGTTTTACATCATTTCCGACTATTTGTTTATATTTAGATTCATTAATCTATAATTTATTTTGATTTATTGAATTGCATAACGTGCATGATTAATTGAGCATATTACACAATTATTTAACATTAGAAACTTAATGCATAATTATTATTATATTGATAAATAAATAATTATATTTTTAATGTCATAAATAAATATAAAAACTCAAATTTTATG
>NW_017727833.1:163477-213466 GCF_001865875.1 Lupinus angustifolius | reverse complement strand
AATTAAGTTAAACGATCAAATATAATAAGATGATGATACAACAAATTAACTCTATAATGTATGTGATTTATTTAAAAATAAAAGGAATATGATTACCTATACAATATTAAAGTAATATAATGTTACTATAGGAATATTAAAATAATAATAATATGAATCATAACATATTGTTTGTATTTATTTTAGAGTCAAATAATATTGTTTATTTTTATACTAATCTTATTTTAGAATCAAATAATAATAAAATTATAAATTTATTGATGATTTTTTTGATTAATAGGATACTACTAACTATATCATGTTATGTATGGGTAAAAAATAATGTTGGAAAATTCGAGCAAGATGTTAAACCAGAAGAGGTCCCATATTAAGTTTATTCGATTTAAACAATTAAACCGTATAGTCTGACTGTATAATTTTATATATAATTAATAATTTTAAAAAATATGAATGCACTAGTAACATATATGGTTTTAACCATGCGAATGTACGAGCAACATACATATTCTTAATCATAAATACACATGTAATTTATATTCTTAACCATGCAACAAAAAAATACCGTCCCGTGCAAATACACATGCAACTTGCTAGTTAACATCTAAATCTTAATACATTCATTTACCATCGATACTGTGAAATATGTCTTCAAGATTTTTGTTAAGTGTATGCCACTTGTCGTTATCTTGTGGCATTAGCCTTTTCAAAGAGTTGCTAAATTTTATGTTTTTGGCTACAATATTTATTGCATATCACCTGTGCATTTATTTTCTATCGCACTATGATAAAGAGCAATTTAATGCACCAGACACTATATAATAAGGTCAAATAAATGAAAAAAATGTTTTTAGGATTTGAATTATTTGTGACTTCATGTTTATAAATTACAACTTTACTATTAATCTGTGATGCTAATTTTACAGTTGCATTATTTGTGAGAATAAGTTTGTATATATTTATCTTCCATGTATCTTTTAATTGAGAGCCCAGTTACTCACCCATTTGTTTTTAATTTAGCGTGAAGGTTAGGGTATAATTTTGAACATTTGGACCACAACCTCTATTTTGTTATTGATTGGATGATTTTTTTGGATAAAAGATTATATAACAGCTGAGAAAAGCTCCTCCCATTCCTCTATGAAGATGCAATGGTAACATCAAAGATTAATTATTGGTTTTTATTTAGATGACAAAATTAAAATCTTAAAATAAAATAAAAAATAAGTATAATATCTATACAATATAATTTAAAAATATATATTTAATATATAATTTATTATTCATTTATATTATTTTATTATAAATTAATAATAATAAAAATTGAATGATAAATTATATAATAACAGTATAAAAATTGTTATATTGTTGAGTAATATATTTTTATTGTGGGAGAGAGAGAGTAGGAAACAATGTTGAGGCTCACTCGTAACGCATCCTTTGCACGCTCCACACGTTTTCACCCCACCACCCAAAAAGCAAAGCAGTTCTAATTTTATTAAATGTTGAAATTAATATATTTATTTAATTATTAACTGTTGCGTGGAACCCACTCTTCTCCGGGAATACTCGACTTTCCCACGAAACAAAGTAAAACAGAGAGAGAGAGAAAGAGAAAGAGAAAGAGTTATAAAAATCCATTAGGTAATTTCACTCCAACCTCATCTCTCTCTCTCCTCGCTTTCTCTCTCTCTCCTCGCTTTCTCTCTCTACAACCAGGTTCTCTTCACCTCTCTCTCTCTCTCAATCTCTCTCTCTATTCTCTTTGATTTTCACACGCTTTCTATTAACTTCTCTGATTTTAATTTCGACTCGGTTTGGTTTATTTTGATTTTCTTGAACTCCAGGGGGATTTTATATATATCAGGATCTCATGAAATCACTGGTGGATCTTAATTTTATTCATGATCACCATGGCCCTTGAAAATTCAGGTTCGTTTTTTTCTTCTTTAATGCAATTCAATTTGGTTTGGTTTTTATTCTGATTAATGACATTTTTTTGTGAATTTTGTTTTAATTTCTGATTTTTTATGTGTGTGTATTTGACTGTGGTAGCATTTGTTTGTGCTTCACTTTTTAAAAAAAAAAAATTAAAGAGAGTTTTAGATCATTGTTAAAATTTGGTTTAGCGTGGTTGGGTGCAATGTGTGTGAGAATTCAGTACAAAAGAGTGGTTTTTACTAGGTTCAGGTCCGAATCTGGTAGTTAAACTGTGAGGAGTGGTGGGTTTTGCATTTTTGCTACTGAGATGACAGGGACTGAGGAGTGGGTAGCATCTCCTACAATGTCAGGAGTTTGTGTTTGATGGATGTTGTCATTGTCGTGGAGATGAGATCTAAAGAATAGAGTTTAAGGCATGGTTACTGGTGAACACGGGAGGGAAATCTACATGACGAGGAGGGGTGTTGGTTAGGTGCCAAAACTGAAAGCAATGATATTTTCAGAAATTTTAGGTTGATGGGATCATGTTGAAGTTCAAATTTTGATTTGACAAATCACATGCTTGGTTTCAACAAAGATATTCCAACCAAATTGTTTTCTAACAATCAGAATGTAAGATTTTTTGTTGATTTGTAGACACTAACAGTGTACTGAATGCGAAATGGTGTATTTTCAGTTGGTTCAGATATGCAGGTTTATAAAAAGGACACTTGTTAAATTATTCACAGAAATCATTTCTGTCTAACATTGATGCCCGAGCTAGATCATCTATCCCTACGTGTGTGTAGTAGCCATAAATTTATCGTTTGCACTGATATTCCAGGTTCTGAATTCGCTATAGTCAATTCCTGAATTTGAGTTCTCTTTCTAATCCTTATCTCTTTTGAGTCCCCATCTCTTGGTGCAAATGATCAAAGCTATCTTACGTCAGTGTCTAGGGCTTCAGGTTTCCTCAATAGCTTGTTTAAGTTACTGTTTCTTTCTCCTGTTTTGCTTGTATATGGGGACAAATGATTTTTTTTGTTCATAGCTGTCACTGTAGCACAGTAGTTAAACCCGGATGGTCAACCTCTTAAATGCTACAACAGTGTCCTACCCAAGATGGTGGATACAGTGTAAATAATTCCAATCCACACATATTCATCATTAGTGCTCAAGTCAAAAGTCATTAGACATGCTAAAACAATAATGTAATAAGAAGTAGCAACACCAGGTACTAGTAAGCAGTGCTCTTTAAGGAGTAAGAAAGAGGTAAGTTTTTGTTGGGAAACTGAATATATTAGTTTCAAATATGTTAAATATATACCACTTTTCTGTTCCTTAATCAGTGTGCCTTAGGGAACATGTTAGCATTCTAATAACAAACAGACACGGGCATGGCCAGAAGGCTGAAACAGAGGCTGAGAAATCGGAGTGCAGAAATTGCTTAGACAGAGTGCAGGGGCCAAAACAGAGCAAGAAGCTGCAGGAAACAGGTGAGATTTTGGAATCTTGCTGAAACAGAGTGCAGGGAATGTGGAGAAAGTATAGCCCGCTTGAACTCTACAAAACATGGGTGTGCTCTACTGGGATGAAACCAGAACAGGGACAAGAAGTTTCCGATTTGAGTTCAGAGCTGCAAAATCTCTATAGCGTGCACCTCTTTGCACATTAAGTTTGCCGGAGAAAGAAGAAACACTGCTAAGGGTCCACTATGAATTGGTCTGTGCCATGGATATGGGTATTAGGAGACCAGAACACCACAATCGGTGGAAGCAAGTTGGTTAAAGCAAGGGTAAAGTAGAGGTTTCATGAGTTTTAGTGAGGATAAAGTAGAAGTTTGTCGAGTTTTAAAGGATAAATAAAGATTTGATGAGTTTAAGAGATGGAAAAATAGAGATTTGAGGGTAAAAGTGTGAAAGGGAGATCTGGCACTATGTATCTTTCTCTGTTGACCCACTTTTGTGCTGCAATGTGATGCAGAGTGTAGATATGTATCCTAACATTTCTGTATTATATGTCCTGTCGTTGGGATCCAACATTAGTGTTGAATTTCAATTATCATTTGATCAACTAGCTAGTACATTTGAAGAAAGATAAAATTTATCTCACTATTAATGTTACACGTTTGAAGGGGTGTTCAATGTCCAATATGGTTCGGCTTGAGAGGCTCAATCTTGGACCATACAACAATTCACTGTTTAGTTTGGTTTCAAACCATTGCTCACTGGTGTTTCATGTTTTGGCAGTGCCCTTTTATTGCATATCCTACACTGTAACAGTATTGTCCGATTTTGCAATAATGTAAAATAATCTTGTCTGATGAACTTGACGTGGGAGTAAGTTTGCTTGCCATGTGACCTTATGGTCATGAGTTCAAATATTGAAAACAACTTCTTCACTTGTGAGGAGAAGGTTGCATACATCTACCCTCCCCAACCCCACTAGATGAGAGTTTCATGCACTGGACCACTTTTAAGGGTGAGCCTTGGCACAATGGGAAAGTTGTTGTTTTTAGTGACTAAGGGGTCATAGGTTTAAATCTTGAAAGCAACCTTTCTGGTTGTGGGGTAAGGCTGCATACATATACCCTCCCTATACCTCACTAGCTGGGAGCCTCATGCATTGGAACACACTTTTTTAGCTGACCTCACCTAGTTGGACTAAGGCTTGGTTGTTGTAGATTCATGAAAAAATGTGTACTAGATATCATTTCATAGGCTGCCAAGTTTTAAACTTGGTATTGCATAAAGTTTTTTGATCACCATTTTCAATAGAACCACTTACTAATGGAAAGGTAAAAAATGTGTTGTTTTGAATTCATTATATTATCTTATTTGATTCAGGTAACACCTGGAATTGGATAAAAGTTTATTCAATTATAATTTAGTGTGAAGTCCAATATTTCTTAATGTGTGTTCATATTATCTTGGTCTAATTTGCATTACCCCTTGGATAACACAGTACATGTATCAGAGTATGCTGTCTTAGCAAGAGTTTTTTTTTGTGTTGGGAGATACCTTTAGGTTCTTAATGTTGCAATTTAACTTTTTTAAAGCTAAATGACTTGTTTGTTATCATCTCATGAAAAGCTGATTTGTGGTTCCAATTTTGTCTGCGACTATTCCCTTCGTGTAAACTTTTTTTTTTTGTAAGTGCAAGATTTTGGCAGATGTTATACTGTGGCTCACACTGATCTTGATTCTTTTTTTGTGCAGAAAATATGCAAATAACCTGTGAGGCATCCCTAAAATGCCTCCAGGGCAAGGGTTTCCCTTGCAATTTTCACTGTAATGGGAGTTCTTTGGAAGGCTTTACGAAGCTTAAAAGTGAGCTGGGTACTCATCCAGCTGCTGATGTTGCTGAACGTAACCGCCGTTTTGGCAGGGAGTTTCTTGAGCCTTCCAATGAATTTCACACTATACCTACTTATCACCATGATTACAGCACCTGGGCAGCCTGCCATTTTAACCCTCACAAGTTGCAGCAATGCCCAATGAATGCTTTTGAGAGCCAGCTCTACCCTTATCCTGTCGGTAACCAGCTTCAGTATGTCCCAATCAATATGGTTGCTCAGGGTTACCCACATGAGCAATGTCAAGAATTTCAGTATTTTGTGGTCATAGACTTTGAGGCGACCTGTGACAAGGATAAGAATCCCCACCCTCAAGAAATAATCGAGTTTCCATCTGTGATAGTGAATAGTGTCACTGGCCAGCTGGAAGCATGTTTCCAGACATATGTGAGGCCTACCTGCAATCAGCTTCTGACCGATTTCTGCAAAGATCTGACTGGTATTCAGCAAATGCAGGTGTTTTAAGGCAAAATTTCACTTTTACTTACTAGAAGGAAATGATACAAACATAGTAGGACAAACCATTTCTTACCTTTCTTATGTGGGGTTTTTTACTCTTTAATCTGTTGTTATTGAGCTAACAATTACATCGCCATTTGCATATCAAATATCATGGTTTCTGTAAATTGTAACTCTCTTGGCACAAGGGAAAGGAGTTTCTGTAGTGGTTCATCCCCATCTTCATTGACCAATATTATCCGAGTGATGATAAAAAAATATTCCTTGGGGGAGAAGTAATTTGATTATTTCAAGTCAGTGGCTTCTTCTTTGGATTGAACTAATATAGATATTTACACGGAGTTGGGGCTGTTTTCCTCTATTGTAGGGATAGTTTTTACCATGAAATTTCGGAGTAATGTGTATAATATTTAGTTTGACAATACACGATTGGTGTTTTTATATGCAATGTCTCAATTAGTTGAAATGTAACATTCCTGAAACTAGTGACTGGCGTTTTGTGGAGTAGGATGAAAATTGAAGTGGTTAAAGTGAAAATTGAAAAGTTGTTGAGACTTGAGAACTACAACGGTGGACATAAATTCATATGTAGTGGATCATTAATATCTATTGAGGTTGACCCAATTAATTCATGTGGTGTAGATGAAGGGCTTTGCTTAGGTAAGGACCAAATAGATGTTTTGTACCCCTACATTGCACTCTTTTTAAAGCATGATAAGGGCCCCTAAACTAACCTTGAGGGATAGGAATACATGTGTGCTTTTTCTACTATTTTTTATAATCTATCTGTAGGTGATCAACTATTACATTTTGCTGTTCATTCTTGCCTGTAGAGTTTAGATTGCTAATTGTCTTTTTTATTTTGTGTTTTAGGTGGACAGGGGTGTTACATTGAGTGAGGCTCTACTTAGGCATGATAAATGGCTTGAGAAGAAGGGAATAAAGAACGCCAATTTTGCTGTGGTTACATGGTCTAACTGGGATTGTCGGGTGATGCTTGAATCTGAATGCCGATTCAAGAAAATAAGGAAGCCTCCTTATTTCAACCGGTAAGTTCTGCAGTGCAGAAGTGATTGATCGATGACATATGTTTATCAGGATTTCATTTTCAGATGACTTTTATTAATCTGCCTATTAACTTGTGTTAGATGGATCAACTTAAGGATTCCTTTCCGTGAGGTATTTGGTGCTGTGAAGTGCAATCTAAAAGAGGCTGTTGAGATAGCCGGCTTGGCCTGGCAGGGTCGTGCTCATTGTGGCCTTGATGATGCCAAAAACACCGCTCGCCTACTGGCACTGCTCATGCACAGGGGCTTCAAGTTTTCCATTACCAATTCCATAATGTGGCAGACTGCCGCTGATGGGTCGTTGATGTGGAAGCAGTCTCCAGAGCATCCAAGCTTTTTCCCTCAGTCCCCCTACAAAGCGAAAGCTGTGAGTACCTCCCTGGTTCAGCAGTACCACCCATTCTGTTTCTGTGGGGTGAAAAGCAGTAGGGGCATGGTGAGGAAGCCAGGGCCAAAGCAAGGGAGCCTTTTCTATGGATGTGGAAATTGGACTGCAACTCGAGGTGCCCGCTGCCATTACTTTGAATGGGCATCTACCCTTAACTGAAAAGTGAGAGTACCTTTCAGTATATACTATGATCATCAACTCCTAAGTTTTCTATTATATATGTGTAAAAAAGAAGTAAAAAAAATGAAAAAAGAGGATATCGAAATTGGTTATGAAAGTAGTTGTGTCTCTAGTGGAAGCATGTGTGGTGAGGTTTCTGTTTGATGTAGAAAAATTAGGTGGATGAATTTCCTTATTATTACTGTGACTGCTAAACATTAAAGTAGTCTTTGTTAAGGAGAGAGAGGGAGCTTCAACTGTAAAGCTGACTTATTATCTGGAGAACCATTGGGGAAATTTAAGGAATTGGGGGATAGTAGTTTAGGCTTCATGCTTTTACATGCTAAGGCATGGTAAGTTATCTTTTAAATAATCCATGAATGAAATAGGACTTTGTTTCCTTGCTCTAATCTCAATTACTATATTTATCTTTGGAGCTTTTCATGCATGTTAGGGACCATAATAACCCATCTTTGACCTTGTTAACTGTAGTTACACTGAAATTCGTTGAGGGAAGACTAGTGTAGTGTGTTTTTTGGGTGGGTATTGGAGCTTTAACCTTTAACCTTCGAAAGTAATAGGCATCAAAACTCCAGGAATATTAAACTTTGAAATTGAATTTTATTGGTTTTTAAGTGTATCATATGCATATTACTTTCTGAGTGAAGTTTCACACTTGTGATGTCTTTTTTTTTATTGAATGAAAAATGTGGCATGCTTTTCAAAAATCAAATAGGACTTTAGCTAAATACTAAGGGTATGGTTTAGTAAGACTGTCTTGGTAGTTTCATTATTACACTAGCATTTTTCTTTATTGTAAGAGTTAATTTTAGACTCTTAATTTTAGTAACAATTTTAGTCTTATTTTATTATTTTATTCAATCACTTTCTTTTTATTATTTCAATTGTTTTACTAACCTACTACTGTTTCAATAATCTTAATAATTTATTAACATTTCCAAATTGATTTTAGAAATTTAGAGACTTGGTTTAAGACCCTGTATAAGACATTGAAGAACAATGGCCTTCACAAGGTTAGGATATTTGGCTCTTTTGTTGTTGGTAACAATCTAATATTGAGCTTGTTAGTTAGCTGTTAAATTGGATTTGGTGTAGTTGGGGAATGACTACACACAATCTAGTAAGTGTGTTTTAAGGCTACTTTATGGTTAGAGGAGTGCCTAATCAACATTTGTTTTTTTTTTTGAAGTTTAGACTCTTGTCAAGATTGATCTGATGTGCTTGTATGATTTCCACAATTTATGTATACACTCTCTCTCCATCATGTTAGTACTTTTTTGGAGTGTTGTTAATTTTTAATCGGTCATCTAGTATATCATTTCAACCGGTGGTTCACTAATTAAATTGCATACTGACGAAATTAAATATAAAATATAATGTATTATTATTAATGCAGAAAAATCAATAAAAAAATCAATATTTTTTTTCAATTTCATTAAAATATTAATTTTAAATAAAAACTGGCTGGTATGACCGGTACGGTTCAATTGAAAACCGGCCGTATGACTTGTTTTAACCAGTATGATTGCATGACCGCTATAATTATTGTACCGTATCAGTATTGAGACCGGTTCACCGGTTGAACCAGTCGGCACAAACCGGTTTTTATAACACTACTTTTTTTTGTCTAGTATTCTCTACGAAAGACAATCCACAATATATTCAAATTACCTATTGTTCAATAATAGTGTTTTCATACTCGAGACTTAAAAACGGAATAGTGACTACTCGAAACAAGCATGCATTGCTTTGTCCCTGATATTTTTTTATGCAACTTTTTTGGGTAAGTAGACAACACAAAACTCCATTTAATTTTATATTTTGGATTTTCAAATTATCATATTCATATCTTATTTTTATGTAATTTATATTTTCAAATACGTTTCCTTATGTAAGTTCAATTATTGAATTCATAATTTACGCAATTTGAATTTATAGACACATTTTTTTTTGTTCTTTTAGACATTATTTGGGGAAAAACCAATTTCATAAATATTAACGATTCCCAGAGTAATACGTGGAAATAAAAAAGGTACTCAAATTTAAAAAAAAAACATTTTAAAATTAAAATTGAATTCATAAACTATTTCTTTATATTTTATCCTGAAATAATATTTTACATATAATTTTTTAGTTAACTGTTTTTTGCACGAAAAAAAAACAAACTCCCTTTTTATTTCTCTCATCCTTTTTTCAACTATACCCAACTTCACATCAACTGCTTTAAGACTTGGATTAAACCAGAATTTCATTTTGTACGTTAATAATTCGTTCATGCTATGCTCATTTTGGTTGTAGAAATTGTGGTAGATCCATGAATGTATATTGAATGAATAATCGCACGTATTTTGATAAAGTACCAAAGTCAATTGATTAGAAACATGATGGTTCTTGCAAAGTGTAGAAATGGTTTTGAATGAATGATAAGGCATGGTCAGTTATAAATACGTGTAATGTGATTAGTTTTGAAGACCCCAGTCACAAAAAAAGGAGGTTAAACTACAAAGGTAATAACCTTATTAGAGAATCTACATTTTGCACTAAAAACCTACCTACCATAAACAAGTACATGAGGGTAGTGGCAGCAATCTACAATCTCACTGCTCATACAATACCCTCTTCATGTACACACCATTAACAGTCACGTTGCTCAGACTTCAATGGTGCACCTGATGATGATGATGATGCACAACTTCCACTCTGTAGATAGAGGCTGTTAGCAACCATAGAGTCGCTAACTAAACCAACATCGACTTCATCGAAATTGAGCGGACCTCTGACCTTCCGGTTGCTAAATATAGAATCGGACTAAGTAAGGACATCACCCTCCATGTTAATAAATATTAAATTACAATTCAAAGTAAGGACATAGTAAAGCATACCCTTTCAATCGGTTATTGATGGCAGTCAAGTCTTTTGAGGGGCTTTGATATGCATGAGTGCTTTCCCCAACACATGCATAATAACTTCTTGAGCCATGTGATATTAGAGCATCCATCTTTGCACATAATGAATGATTGCACATGAGTAACAGATAAGAAAACAGTGCTCACAAACTGGTAAAGATAAAGGTAAAACAAATGGTTCAATTAAGAGAGCCCAACAAATCGAAGTACCTTAGACGATCGTAATGGTGAAACATAAATATTGCGTGTGGAAGATACTTTTTTTGGAGACATGTCAGGAAGGCTTGGGAAAGGAGATATTTTAGGTGACCCAGGACATTGTGCTAAATGGACTGGCAAGGAAAGAAGTACACAAGTGAATGGATTGAAGGAATGACAAAGGCTGGGATTGAAAGCAAAACAAGGCAAACAAACCTGTACCATCATTTTTATTATCAACTTCGGGTATCCGGTTGCTTTTCATATTTGTCTCCCCAGGGCCCAGTTCAACCAGCAGTGGCTTTACAGATGGAATGAATATTTCATTGTAAAATGTAATGATGTCAACATGCTCCTGTCCAGTTCTCTGTTTTCATTCAGATCATATATAAATTCATTAAGTCTCATAAAACTTAAGATAAGAATCAAATAAAGTTACATACCCCCTTTCGGTGTGTCAATGACCAGTCAACAAATACATTGCGAAAGACTTGTAGTTTGCATTGTGGTTGCTTTCTATAGTTGTTTATGATCTCCCTGAAAGTTAGGTTCAGTTGAGAAATCTGCAAAACAAAACAAGGTGAGAAGAGGTAATACTAGAAGAACACATTATAGTCTCAAATTTCTGAAACTTAAGAAAAACCTTTGCAGCTCCATATATGCAACACAAGATGATTTGGTCAATGTGGCGGTTGAAGAAGAGAGATGGGCATTGATTTAGGATTTTCTGGAAAAGACAGTATACATTTTCCCTTATCTCCTGAGATAATTGTAGCCTTTCAACCATGCCACTTATTCTGACTGCTCCCAACTTAATGATCTAGAAAATACAAGTGTATACGAGCTCCAATGCTCAGAATGACATAGTGAAGCAGCAAATCATTAAATCTTAAATAAACAGAACAGCTACCCCATCCAGCTTGAAACAGAAATGGAAATTATGTAACACTACAATTCCAAAATGCAACTTAAATTCTCAATATAAAAGATAAACAGAGAGATTAGCACTGGAAACTATGTTAGAGTCGTAAAGTTAGGGATTAAGAAAAACAAATCTTGATGTATTGCCACATCAAACAAATGGAAAGTATGTAATACTCCAATTCCAAAAGGCAACTTAAATTCTCAATATAAAAGATAAACACAGCCAGTAGTTCTGGAAACCAGGTTAAAGAGTCACAAAATTGAGGATTAAGAAAAACAAATTTCGATGTCTTGCTGCATCAAACAAATAGGGAGTAAATACAACATTGCACCAGCAAGAGTCATTTCCTTTTACTCTAGAAAATTAAAGATGACTGTCAAATGTGGACATCTATTACATATAGCATGTAAATCCTTTTAAACAACTGGATAGGTATAACAGTACTGCTACGGTCCAATACCTTGCTAAAAAAGATGTTGATCCCAGTTTCTGCACACGTTTCTCCTCCGCCTCCTGGATTTGGTTTTGTTGGACTGCAGGGAAGAAACAATAAACACAGAACCAAAAGAAGTATACAACAGTAAAGTGATGAAAAAATTATATAATGCAGATTTACATAGACAGCTACTGCCTGGCTCATCCAAGTTATACCTTGCAAAAGCGGATTGCAAAGGAGGTGGGGGTAGCTTTGACTTAAGGTTGCTGAAAAGAAGTAACCGGTCTTTCACTGGTGAAGTGAAAGAATTTCGATCTACCAACACATTTCGATATTCAGTACAGAGCCGCTTTGGTGATCTGATATCCCCATTCTGAGCTGAAATTTATTCAATGACAGAGATGTTATTTAAAATGAAAAGTATGTCTTTTCAGTATGTGCTCTTTTAGGAGGGAGAGGATTGGAAGAGGAACAATCTTATGCATCATCATATACTACCATGACAGACACTCTGAGTGCTGAGGTGGGGATTACACGAAAACAAAAAAAAATGCAACTTAAAATCTTCAAACTAAATAAAGAGGATAATTACTTGGTGAGGTCTCAAGCTTAGGTAAGGAAGGCAAAGGAGGCAGCCCTCCACAAGAGAAGTTAATATGCAGTGCAATTTCATCCAATGATGGCATTGGCTCAGCTAAGAGTCCTAGACCACTTATTTCACCCGAAAGGGCAGGTTTAGCAACTGCCAAGGAATTATACATCGAGGAACCTTTGTCCCATACCATGCTCTCTAAAAGTCGTTCTTCCAACGAATTCAAATGCCGCCTCAACTCTCTGGGGAGAGATTCTTCATGTCTAATGAAACTTTCAATCACCTTGCTAAGGTCAAAAGCCGTAATTCCAGTCCTTTCCAGTACCGCAGGGAACAACATTGTTACGGTCTTGTGAGTTGCCAGGACTAGTTCTGCAGAACACGCAAGCATACACCGATGGAACCTCTCATTAGTTAGTAGTGAGGTCAAATTAGTTGTATGGAGTATTTGGGCTTCTGCTCTGCACATTGCTTCCAATACCCTGTAGTATAACTTCAGGGCTTCCAATCTTCGCTGCTCTGCCCAAATATTGTCCATGAGATTTGCACTTTGCAGAGTTCCAGTTACACACCTTTCTCCAAGAGGACTACTAGGAAATATAGCCTGCAAAATAATCTGCGTCCTGCGCACCACATCACCTGTAACATCCTTGTCACACAATGTCAAGAATCGCTCCAGCTCTTGTGAGGGCCTTGATGCAAGTGGAGAAATGACAGTACGAAGCCACTTTGCAGTAGTCATTGCCGTGCTTACAGGGGTGGCTGCCATCTTCGAATTTGCACTACCCAGAATGCTGTTAGCATAAGATACAGGAGAGCGGTGGGGTGTGAGTGGGCTTGAAATAGTCTTAACAGGTGATGACATCAAATCGCATTTCCTCTATAGAGCAACATAATAAATAATTTTAGGTATTGGCTTGCACAAAAAAAAACTAAATTTTGGAACAACTTTTTCATTATCCATACCTTTACACCACTTGAGGAAACAGAACCTCCAGACAAACTTCCTGAAGCTAACAAGCTGTCTTCCTCATTAATGAACAATCTTTCATCCAGTTCACCCTTCTTGCGAATCATGTCATCATAATCTTTTTCTAAGATATTTAAACTGGATAGCAGAGATGACTCTTCCATTAGATCTTTAAAATAGGTCAAACCATCTGCAATTAAAGAAATAATAAAAATCAGTTAGACATTTTGCATTTACAATGCATAAATGATCAACAACACAAGGAAAATGAACCTTTATCAAAGTTCTCTAGGTTTTCAGTTTCACATTCAGACGCCAAAAAGGGCTTCTTCTTCAATATATCTGCAATTAAATTATTGGCTTTCACCATTGTTTTCCTCAACTCGTCTTCTGAAGTGTTATAAATGTTGCAAAGCGATGCAAGGAGGTCCACACCTTTGTTACTTTTCTTAACTGAAAGAAACTCTGATGTAATTACAATGGAATCATATTTTGAACAAATAGGACATGTAAACCCACCACCAAAATAATATACAAGTAAATGGATGTGTTGACAAGAATGTGTATGCATGCATGTCAGAAGACAACAATCATCAAAGAGAACAAGAAAATTTTGAACAAAATGCAGGGAAGAGAACAAGGAGAATTACCAAAGCGAGCCGAGTCATGAATGCTGAAATTCCGAAAGCGTGCGGGAACATGAATAATCAAGATAGCCTGTAACATATTCACCCAGCAAATAAGAAAATGTTTCGTTCATACCCCCACAAAAAACAAAGGAGTGAATATTACAACCTCAAAGACTAGTCTAGAACAATTGTATTTAATGCATAATGACATACCATGAAAGCCCCCAGCCTCAAACAAGTAATTTATAAAAGTAAAAAACTAGAAGAGTACAGAGTTCCAACAATTCTCTACATATTATTCTATGTTCAAAATAAAATAAAAAATATGAAGCATCTTCGTGAAAGTACCATAAGAATCCAACTTACCAAGATCGAAATTAAACCAGTGGTGGAAGATACCAAGTCTTTGAAACGACTGAAAGCATGAACACGAATTGCCAGAAAAAGTAACCATCCAAAGCGAAGGTATTCAGATGCATGAACAGTTACAGATGTATTATTTTCCACATTTGCATCAATTGCCACAAAGAATTCCTCAAATACACGTTTATAGTACCTGCCACAATCAATTTATAAGGTGTCATGTCATTGTGTAGGCATGCAGCATGCTGCACACGATAATCAAAGCAAACAACATTATGCAGCAAAACTAGGACTGCTTGGCATACGATCTCAAAGTCTAAGATAACTAAATGATAACATCACACATCTGCTTCCTTGGATTGTTAAGATCAAACAAATAATAAGATGTTGGAACCTAGGATGGCTATAAATATTCCCAAATGAAACATTTGGCCTTCGATAAGGTAACTATGCAAAATCAAGTTTTATATTTCATATCGGATAAGCCTGTTACCATCTCAATATGTTTGTACCACCTTGAGTACACAGCCTCTACTACAAACATTTTCATCCTCCAGCAAGGCATTATATCTCCTTTTAAGTTTTTTCAATTTTCATGATAAATTGCTTCTGGTTTAAGGTACCAATATGACTGTTTTTGTAGGTAATTTATCAATATGACTTTGATAATATGAAATACCAACAATTTAACATGCAAGGAAGTGTGACCTTGACTACCAACAATTTTAAGCAATGTCTTAGAATGGCATTCACGAAATCTAAAAAAACACAAGGACTCAAAGGGATATACAACTATCAACAGAAAACTATACTACCCTTTAATCAGCACATACATGGTTTCGCTTAATTATTACAGAAATAGCTTTACAGCCAAAAAGTTTGTCTTGAGCATTTCATTATCCAATTTTCTGAACACAGTATGCTAAACCAAACACACTTAATATTTTGGTAGTTTAAGTACATGCTAAGACAAATATAGTTTTTATTAGTTGAATATCATAACAGGGTATAGCTGTATAATAGTATAGGTAGTGAAGAAGAGAAATTAAATGTTCTCACAAATTAATGAATAATGAATCTGTCACTTAAGACAATAATCAAAAGACATGGATGCAAATGATGGGCTACTCACTTGCTGAGAATCTTTAAGTGAATAGTATTGGCATGCATCTCCTTTGCCTGATATAGACATATCAAATCATCAAAAGAGAAATGTAAAGAATCACTCAACAAAAAATGGTTCCAAGGATTAAAAAAAGAGACCACTAGACCTACAGTACACACATGTATCATAAACCATGCAAAAATGTAATCATGATTCTGTTTACTCAATACCTCAAGCCTGTTTTCCCAATCTGTGCCATATACATTACTTAAAATTGGACCAGCCTTAACAACAAACTGAGGAAGTTCTCTGAAAAAATCTGCAATGCTGTTGAATAATACAAGATAAATGATAACATAAAATGATACATCAGGTGACAAACTTCTAAACTAGAAAAAGGCCAGTAAAATACTTAAGCTTAGCTGCTCTCATTATACGGCACAAGGTAAGCCCAGTGTAATCAGACTCTTCCTTCCCGATCTCCTCATTTTTTCGAGTCAACCTCTTGATAGAATATAAAATAAAAGCAAACCAATAACGCTCTGCTTCTTCAGACTGTAAAAGAATTATACAACCTCATGAATTCAAGTTAAAACTTTACTATAATTTATAATTTGCAATAAAAAATAATGTTCATATGTACCGTTCCAATCCCAACTGATGAAACATTTGACAGTAGAAGATGTTTGGTTTCTCCAAACAGATTCATTGCTTCTTTACAGTTTTTCTCATCCAATGATAGTCCATTCTGTTATTAAAAGAACACTAGTGTGAAGTCCATTAGTTACCAAATATAAATTTGAAACTAAGGCAAGAGCAAATATGCCTATTTACAAACATAAACTATATTTGTACATTTCTTCAAGTCCACCTCACTATTTAACTAATCTCTACCTGATCTGGGAGTCATTCAAGTTTCCAGATAAATAAATATATATTTATATAAAGACATACACACACTTGCTGGTGAAAATTAATCATGAATAAGTAACAGATGCTATGTATGCCGGGAGTTTCTAAAAAACTCTCATGGTAACTGACATGTTTTTTAGTACTACCAAGAGTATCCCCTCAACTTTTAGGTAAGGAACTAATCCTTCTCGGGTGTGTGACTGCCCATCCCAACAAGTGTCGCTCACAGGAATTGAACCCTTGACCTTATAGTCTATTTGGGGATCTAGCAGAGTCTTACACCACTATACCAATGTCTTGTTGGTAACTAACATGTTATATCTTCATGAAGTGAAAATAATGTCCCACTCATCTTGTTAGATACAGTAAATGCATGTCCTGAGTCATAATTACTTAACACATACTAATGTTGGAAGAAAAATATTTAAATATTAGTTATTTTAAGATTAAAAATAACTCAACAGGGTTTGCAGATTCATTGCACTGTGGATTTCCTCCATTCGTGGTTCATCATATATGTTCATGCCTACTATTTCAAAAAAAAACTTTCATCTTCCTATCTTTCAGTTGGTGTTAAAAAAATTAGTCGTATTTTCCACTCTCCCACTCAAAACTGGAAACTTAGTTCAGGTAAGTGCTTTCTAACATAATATGTAATATATAACGTACAAAAAAGAACATGTTTAATTCAACCTCACTAACAATCTTAAAAAACCCAGTAACAGTAACACTTAAAAAACCTAACTTTATACATACAAATCACCGACACTGACACTACACAGCTGATTATAGCATTAAAAAACATTATATACAAACAAAGATAATTCAACAAAGAAAAATAGAAGAAAAAAAAACAGAGCTGAAAAACAAAAATATGAGTAAGAAAAATAAAAACCTTGCAGAACTCTGCGAACCGAGACTCGGATTTGTCACTATTATCGAGTGAACCAATCACAGGCTTCTCATCTTCCATTTTCAGCACAGTTATAGAAGACTAGAAATCACACAAAAAAAAACCTAATTGATGCAGATCACGAAAAAGGAAAGTGATTTCAGAGAACAAGATCGACAAATTGAAATAAGAGAAATGAGAAATTGGAGTAAGAGTGTGAAATTAAGAAACCCTAGGTAGAGGTGGATAATGGAAGAAGAAGAGAGGAGAGAGAATAATCTGAGTGCTGGTGAAATGCAACGTCACTCTTTAATTATCTATTAATTTTTTTATATTTATAATAAATGTTTTATTTCTATAAAGAAAGCTGTTCAGGTTTTTGGCGCCACTTGTTATCGCATACTGGTTTTTCCCGCCTAAACTTGTTGTCTGACGTGGAAGGGGCAACTTCGTTATTTCGTTCTCCGTGAGACCGGGATTTAGTATTTTTTGAACTTTCTCGCAGCTCTGAAATAGTTTTTTTTTATATATTTTTATAACCTGAGCTAAGGGCTCTTAATTTGAGTTTATCTGTTTAATAACTCATGGTTTGTTTGGGATCAATGATAGAATAAAGTATAATAAAATAAGGTCCAGATAAAAAATAAATAGAATTTAATATTTATTCAAACATTCATTTATATTAAGAATTAATAACATAAGTGGAAGAAAAAAAATGTATGCAACTTTATACATTATCAATCAATTATTCATCATTCATTTATAGAACAGTGATATATTAATCTTTATAACGACAAGTGAATATATCCTTGATTTAAAAATGATATGTATGAAAAACTATTACATCCTTATCACAATGTTTGCTTACAGCTTTGGATGGTGTTTCTCGGTGCCTACATATTCATCCTCGCCATGATTATTCATCACTATACAATGCTTTAACTTCAATGTTCAAAGGTTTAGAACATGCCAATTACAAGAATGTAGCTAAGCTTGAGTGAGTGGCCCTGACCCGTCATGAATGATTTTCACCCTTTATTTTTGGAAGGTTAAGAATCCAGGTTCACCACCTCACTTAAATTTCATAAATGTTTTTTACCCTTCAAGCAATGGAATTTTTTATGGCTTTCTCAGAGTCAGCCATATTCTTCATTATGCACTTTGTTTACTTGAGCACACGTTCTTTTAGGAGACTTGTAATTTTTTATGTTCGGATTCACAGTAGTATCCCGATCCATATCGAGTTTAAAATCTACGCATTATCAATGTAAAGTGTTTGACACCACTAGCATATTATCCACCATTGTTTGTATTATTTTTATTTAATAGTCGATAATGATTAACATATGATGGTGAATGATTTACTGACAATGTAAAAAACATTTAATTCATATCTTTTAATGTAGGATATATGGAAATCCAAGCTCTTTATTTGTACCTTCTTTTTATTCTGTTTCTCCCAATTTTTATAATATCCGTTATGCTTCATGTTTTAAATATTTTTATTTGTTGGAAAAACTATACATTTCGCTTTTGAGGTTGTGGTATTTGTACTACCTTTGACTTAACCAAGTTCTCGTATTATCACACAAATTCATGTTTACCTTAACTAATTATACTGACTTTTGTTTTTTAAAAAAAAGTTTTGGGTTAGGGGAATTATCCTCATTCCATTGTAGAAATACTTGGAGAGCTGTTTAGTGTTCGTAAATGGGTACACATATCTACTGTCTCACTCCTTCCTGTCACTCTATGTGTCAGGATATATGATTGGTCAGGAAAATATTTAATAATTACAATTTTAGCTCAAATAATTTTTTTCTAAAAATTAGTACAAAATATGGGACAATAGATATGCTTCCAGCTGGGGTACACATTTATTGTCTCACCCCTTTGTATCACTCACTCTATGTGTTAGGAGATATAATTGGTCAGAAAAAATTCAATAATTATAATTTTAGCTTAAAAAGTTTTTTCAATCAATTAGAGGTGATGGTACATGAATTAGTACAAAATGTGGGACAACATATATGCTTCCAACTCGGGTACAAATATGATGTCTCACTTCTTTGTGTCACTCCATGTGTCAGGAGATATGATTGACCAGAAAAATATTTAATAATTATAATTTTAACTTAAATATTTTTTTAATCAATCAGAAGTAATAATACATAAATTTATGAAGGCCTAAAACTTGCTCCAAAATTGGGTTATGGTGAATCAGAAGTGCAACTGGACTCTCCTATAGTGGTCATGCAATTTTGCATGAAATAAGGAAAAACTAATGGATGGGAGGATTTGGGAGGTTAAAATGAATCATATTTATGACCCAACCAAAGTATTAAGAGCATCCACTCAAACAACATATTCATTCTTATTTGGGTTTCCCACATTATTTTATAATTTATTACAACTCTCTATGAGGTAAGAACAAAATCTATATTTTTCTTACAATAACAAACATCATTCTTATTCTTATTTGGGTCCCACAACATATACATTTTTCCCACAAAATTTACCTCTCTCCTCATTTCCCTTGGTTAAGAACAACCTTGAATTGTTCTTATTTAACAACAAAAGTAAGAAAATAAGAACAACACAGTAAAGAACAGAGTAAAAAATTTCTTAATCCGTTAAGAACAACACTAAGAACATCCATTATGGTTACTCTAATGTTATTGTTCACTTACAATGGGAGAACAGTTGGAACAATTATTTATGAAGGTAGCTGGGATGATGAGTTTTGATGATTTGGGATGTGGTATATGCATGGAGGAAGATCACTTGTCTCAAGTTGATGTCCTCAACCATGTCTCACCCAATAGTATTTTGCCACGTATGTCATTAAAAATATCATTTTTTATGTGTCTTTTCATTCTCCTGCTGAAACAAAAATAAAACTACGTGGCACCATACTATTGGGCAGGACAGAGTAAGGGACACCAACTAATATTTATTTATTAATGTCATGCATTGAAAACATTACCATCAACTTTCTTCAGATGAGAGACACTATCATATAAATGCACAAACACAAATTATCACTGAAACTTAGTTCCAACATTACAAGCAAGCATCAGAATATCCAACTGTGTAATCTGACTGACATTGACAGATATTTTGGAGTAAAACAAGCTAATTGGCAGAACTACAGATAGTGTGCATATAGAATAACATCCAATAGAATAACATCCAACCCTATGGTGCCTCCAATTCCATCCTTCTGCTATGTCTTCATGATTTCTGCATTATGATAAACAAAAGGTTAGATATGGCACGCAATTGAGATCGAAAAATAAAAATACTAGCTCTTCATATGTGGCATCTCTTACCTGCATTGGTAGGTACAGTTTGAACTCTGGTGGGAGTTCCTCTTCAGAGTAGAGGCGATCAGAGAAATATATCCTTCTCAGGCGACAGTTTGCATGGACCTGAACTCGCAGAGTCTCCACATAATTAGTACCATATGCCCTCTTGGTGAAATCAGCCAGGTTAAACTGGATTTGATTCCATCCCTCATCCAATCTCAGTGGCATGGTGCATATGTATGGCTTTACTCGAGTAACAGCCTATAACGTGAAAATAAGAAAATAATCAATCAAATATAATGCATACTGACAGGATTTTATAATCTTAATATTTTATTTCAGCAAGAATGACCGTATAACTTAAATATGCCATTGCTTAATATCAAGAATTGTAGTGACTACTTTATAACTAATCTAGCCAAGATTGACATGAAATGGTAATGTTTTGCCCATTGAGTCACTCAAATCAAGGAAGTCCAGAATATATTTTTTCCGCTTTCCTGTCCTTTCTTTCACACTATGCCGAATGAATAAGAAAATTCAAATTCCATTCTCAAATGTAGGGAACATGATTGAGCTACCCACACCACTCTCATGGGCAATGTCCACTTTTTAGCAGACTGAACAAATCAAATTTCAAAAGTAAAGAGCTCAGTATTGTTTGATTTCCTGTTAGTATAGCTGATCAATCTTCATATTAAATGACCAATGAATAATATCACCTTATGTAGACTACTATAATTGATGTTACCTGATGTCAAGAATTTTGCATGCACAAACTAATGCATCATTGTAAAACATTATACTTGTGAATTTACATTAACATATACCTTCGCAAAAAAAAGTTAAAATTACATTGTCAAGTTGTACAGGCTTGGGTGGAGTGACCATAAACTAGAAACATGCAACTGTGTTAATACTTAATAGTCAGAAAATTTGCGTTCTCTATATTAGATACAAGTAAGCACTCAAGCACAAAATACACATGGAAGAAATTAAACATCTACAAGCTCTTAGAAAACACACAAAATCATGAGCAAACTTACAGACTTGGAAATTAGAAGCTCGAAATCGTCGTCTGACATTCTTATCATCCAAAACTTGAATTTCAAATGTGAAATACTTCTTTAGATTCTTGACAATCATCACCAAGAATGGAAGTTTTATACCAAGGGTTGCAGCAGGATCAGCTGGGCATGTAATGTATGTGGACTGAATATTTGATCCAATTATTTCCAATACATCGGATTGTATGTCCTCATCATGTGGTCGTTTTACATGGCCATCTACAACTACAAAAAGCTCAAGACAAAATCAGTTGTATAGCATATTTACCGTTAATATAAAAAAAAAATGTTGTGCATCATCACACAAATCACGGATATGCAAAGACAAAATGGTTAACTATTTGAGACAGTTCCAGTCCACAAATATTAAATATCAAGGAGAAACAAACAAAAGGGGTCGAACAATAAATGAAAGCATATCAAATTATAAGGTTATTATTACAATGGAACTTGGCTACCTGGTTTATCTTGTAATAATAAAGTGCAGTGTGTGTTGACACTGCACCCTAAGACTCAGCAGAGGCTAAGGTAGTTACAGCTAGTGCTGGCTCACTCTCCTTGTGTATTCCCCTAAACCTATTGTATCAATCATCGTTTTACAATAATAAAAAAGAATTACATATGGTTACATAGATACTGTCTCTATTGAAAATAGTCTTTCTGCTTGCACGGTAAAATTGCGTACATCTACCTTCGACCCCACTGGGTGGGAGCCTTGTGCTCTAGACAACCCTTACTTAGATTCTCTCTCATATACTAGTCTCTCACACTCTCCTTCTATTTACACTGTTTACAATTATCTAACTTGTTTCATTTCTCCGGTGTTTCAATGCTAAGTACAAGGTACATGCACAAATTATGTGACTAGAGATAATCATAAATTCTCTCTTACTTCTTTCATCTTTAGTAAGCTTCTTTACAAAATTACAACAATAACAAACAAAACTAATCCCACTGAGGTCAACAACATGGATCAATTGATGTCATTGGACTCTATCAACTACTAAACTTTCAATAATAGCATTTACAGCAATGTTGTTTTTAGTGGTTTCTACTTAGTTCAGTATTCTCTACCCATTTTATTGGAATTACATTCCATATTTGTTGCACCTTTCCCACTACAACCTCAACTAGTTTGTTCATTTTACCGCAATTGTCAGTAAAAACAACATAACCACAATCTCGACTGCATAACATGCACATGACACACAACCTTTGGCAAGTGTCTGGCGTCTTCTCATGGATAGGTATCATTCAAACTTTCTCTCGAATACATTCATTCCCGATAAAAAAAATTTCTAATCAACTAATCAGCCACAATATTCCCATATCCATGCCTTATTTTTGGCTCTTGTTGGCACTCCATTTCGTAGCATTCACTGGTCACTATGGTAATGGCATAATTACATGGCATGAACAAAAGGGCAGCCCAATGCACAAGTATCCCACCATTGTGAGATCTCGGGAGGGTCAAACACTCATGTCACAAGGTGGCAAAATTACCATTTCATGAAATGGACAACACAAAAATTTCAATTAGGAGGACCAAACATCATTTTGACATGATAAATTCATACGAATGTGAAGCAACATATTCAATTCATAACAAGCTCTAAAATTATAGTAGTGATACTGCAAAAATACAAATCCAGAAAACATTTACCTTCTTTGTCCCATATCTGCAAAGGCTTGCTCCTACAAAAACAAAACAACACACAATTTCATCATCATCATCATCACAAGCTATTAAACAAGTTAAACTGAAATGTGAAACAGAACAAACAAAACATACCCGAGGCTGTATAATATAGAAAGAAATCCTGATTGAAAAGTGTTCTTGAACATTTTTCTGCACTAGCAATAGCCACACACAATTCAGGTCAAGTTTTTGGACCCAAAAGCTAAAAATTGAAAAGAAAAAGGACAAAGATTTAACTTGCAATTCCATATGAATGAAACTAATTTAGGTTAAGGAAATAAAAAAATAATAATAATTGAAAATCAGAACGCGTGAGAGATATTGAAGAATGCAACATAACAATCTGAAACACGAACGTGAACTATTTCGGAAACCTGAATGTTTCTCGGGGAAATTAGGTACAAGGTTTTGCTTCTCTCTGTGACTTCAATTTATGAACATTTAATTTAAATTAAAAAGGTATTTCTTTTCTGTATAGTATGGGCCTAGGCCCAAACTATCAATATGTAGATGGGTTGATAATTTTATTGCTCTTCATATTCATTCATTTTCAATTCATATTAGTTGACAATGTGTTGGTCTAATGATATAAGGTTTTTTTAGATTGTTTTAGCTGAACAAAATATCAAAGATTCAATTCGTTGGAGTAATACTTGTTGGGAGGATAATCACATACTCTGAAAGTGATTAGTTTTTTACCCAAAGGGTGAGAGTACCCTTATACAACAATAACAGTCAAAACCTTTATCCACTAGTTGTAATTATCTACATGGAGGAGCGAAGGACGCATCATATTCTATCATAAATTGTGATTTTTAGTGTTATATATTAAAAAAATAATATAATAATTTGTAAATTTAGCTTAATAAAATATATATATGACAACTAAGAAAAAATCACATGACCAAATTTCTGGTATTTTTCCATTTAAAGATATTTCTCTATGATTTCTAGATAAAAATTAAGAAAGTTGTACCAAGTTTTGAAAAAGTGGGTTTCATGGTGTCAAAAGGAGAAGAAAAAGTTGATTTTTAGATAGTGAAAAAATAGAAGTATTTGTAAAGTTTTGAATGGAAAAATAACATTATTCTATATGTTGGATACACAGTTATAGAAAAACATTTTTAACTTCTCCCCTCTTCTATTGCACCTATAGAAAGTTATTTTTTTAAATATGTTTATTCATTTCAACTTCTAATTAAAAGTAATTTTTAAGGATGCTACCTTTATAATATTTATAATCCGAGGAAAAAAAAAAGAAGAATAAAAACCTTAACAAAAACCATTTACCTACAAAATAAAATAACAAAAACCATTTACCTACAAAATAAAATAACAAAAACCAAATCCACATGTGTAACATTATTTGCATGACTCTTAAGAAATGGCACTCATGTGACACCCTTAGAGGTAGGAAAACAATGTTTTTGTTAGGTGGTTAAGAGTATAATAAATATGGACAATAGATATAAATATTTACATATGTTTATTATATCATTCATTTGTATTATTTATATTTAAAATCAATAATAATTAAATATAAATGATATAATAACAATGTATAAATTTCTTACATTTATCGGTACGCATATATATACTCTTTTTTTATATGTGTGGAGACGTTGCATCCACCTATAACATCATCATTATCACCCAGATAGCGTTGTTACCAAAATAAGTCCTTTGATTTCATGTGTAAACATCTGTATATTTTAATGCTTATCTACCCATCTTTATTTCCTTTAATAAAGCATGTATCTCATGTTCAATTTAAAACAAACACAAGCAATTTCTAACAAGTATCCAAAATAGTAGATCAATTCATATTTAAAAGGCAGACCCATATTTTTACAAGACACAAGTAACATTGTTGCTTTACTTCATGAAGAATTGACATGGTCACCTTCATGCATGTTAAAAGCTAGTTATTGAGGTTGATTCTCTTGTGGTGGTGAATTTAGCAATGATAAAATTTATGTAGAGATTTTTATTTGCTGCATTATTTATTAATAAATATGTAAATGTGCATTATTTTGTGTGACTTATTAATAAGATGAATAGAAAGTAAGACATAGATTATATTTGTCCTCATTCAGAAATATAGAGAGAATATGTAAGATGGGTTTCAAGCAAAATGCTCAAATTTTGGAGAAACAAAAATACAAAAATGGGTCTATCTTTTCAAAATGATATATTTTGGTCATTTATTTTATATTTGAGTTTTTATGTCTTCTATCTTTTCAAAGTTTTTAACTTATCATTTCCGTCAGGACCATCGTAGCATTGCCAAAGTCTAAAAATTCACCGATTTTTGTATTTTTGATTCTCCAAAATTTGAGCATTTTGGTTGAAATCCATTTTCATATTCTTCTTATACTTCTTAATTAGGACAAATATAATGACTTACAATGAAATATAATTACTTCTTAACTAACTAAAGTTTCACTTCAGTCTATAAAAGTTTCTTAGGTTCCCAATAAATTTTGTTAATCGAATGGTGAAGGGCTTTTGGGAATAATAAGATTTTCAATTATCCACTTTCATTGTAGGAAAATGACATATGCAAATTAATAATAAACATTAAATTATTTTGTGACATATATTAAATGACTTACATATTTTTGTATCTTATCTAGAAATGACAATGAGACAGATCGATGCTGAATTTGTACTTATTTAACTCTAAATTCAAAATTCAAAACCTGAACTAAATAAGGTTGAAATAAATAATATCATCTTCAAATTTGTCAGATTCAAGTAACCCAACCGGATGGGAAACCCATCTGAAAAGCAACTCAAGAGAACATCATATGGTAGTGAATTTAACTTCACCATGTTGTTATTTATATGTTGACTGAACTCAATGTAAATTAATTATTATGTAGAAAAAAGCAACATACTTGATTAAGGCAAAAGTAAAGTAACATTGATTACACCTCGATAAGATAAGAGAATAAGTGTCAATCAAGTTCAGGGTGAATTTGGGTAGGGTATTTACCAAACCCAAAAATTAAACTTGGGTAAACCCGTACCCAATTCAACAAATTTTATTTGTTAAATTCGAATTGAGTTTGAACTTGTAACTATAAATTTAATTTTGATTGTTATCCCTAACCTTATCCAATAAGCACATAATGATTAAGGTGGGACCAAATATTACAATGTGACCCAATAAGAATTTATTTTTAGATGAAGAACTTTAGGCCACAAATTTGATAATGAAAAGTTCAAAACATTCTGAGCCACAAACTCATAACAAGTCTCTTTCTTAAGTGAATGGCTAATAGGGAATAAGATTTTGAAGGCAGCTCAGACAGCATCAAATACCAGACGCTGAGATGTCCAAATAGCACAAAATCAAATCTTATTGGCAACGTGGGCCAATCAAATTTCCAATTTAGATGCTCAATTTTAGGCCACAAATTTGATCATTAAAACATCATCACCAACAAACTCATTATCCTAACCACTATCTTAACTATACCTAATTAATAACAATCGATAATTTATTTAAATTGGAGAAAAATAAATTAATCCATATTTATTGGTTAAAGTTAAGGAATCTAAATGAATAGTTTTAATAATAGATAAGTTTATTATATATTATGGATATTTATGGAGAATCAAACATTCATGAATAATGTATTTACTTTTCAATTTCTTTTACTAACTCAAATCTTATTTTCTAGTATTTCATGAATAATAATCAATAAAATTTTTACAACACATTAAAATTTTAATTATAATTAAAATTTAGTCATAAATGATAGCACAAAAAATATAATACACTTATCTCCAAATATGATATATTGTATTTTCTCCATATAAGTTTTTCTATGTTATATGTGTTTCTCATTCTCAAATTATTTTTTATTAAATTAAATTCTCACTATAGTACATTTTCGTAACTCTTACTCATGTGATGATAAGATCAATAGTAGAACTTAGAAATATGGTTAATATTAAAAAATTATTTTTAAATATGTAGCATATATAAATATTCATAATAAGATACAATATAATATTAATATAAAAAAGAAATAAATATTGATGAATTATAAAAATATTATGAAATATAAAAATATGACTTATTTAATTTATATAGATTGACCAGTGATTTTTATATATCTGTTAAGATCCAAAATTTATTCTTAAATATTATTATTTTATATTTGCTTGTATTTGGTATAATTTAAACAATTTAAACTAAAATTCATTTCAACAATGTTAGATAACATAAGTATATAGCTTTTTTTATAACTTATATTTTTTAGCTCAATCAAATAAGTTCCTAGATCATCTCTCAACAAAAATTGAAGGAAGATGATACATTTAAAAAAGAATGACAAAGATGGATGACCATGGAAACGTGAACCAATAAGATTTCTGTTTTAGATGGAGAAATAGAAGCCACAAAATTTCAAGCTCAAAACATCCTCAGCCACAAACTTATAAAAAGTCATTTTCATTTAGCTTTTTTTGTTTTCTAACATGTGTCTCTCTTGCTTCTAAGCTCATCATAGTGGACTCCAATAACATCTAACTTTCTCTTATAAAAATAATCTTATCTAATTAAATATTATGTGTATATTTAGAACCGCCTCTTGTTTTTCAGAAAAAATATACTAAAGAACTCATTAAATTTTCAACTTGAGGATTCATTACTAACTTATTGTATTCTACAAGTTCTTCATTTGAGTTCTGCTTCAATTTTTTTCAGGCAAGTCTTAGCAAGCTATGCTCCTTTCATGTTTTTTTCCTTCTTTTATGTATTTTATTAATATTTGTTATCTTTGGAGTGTGATTCTATGGAAATTAAGTAGTTTTGAAAAAGTTGTACTTTTGAAGAAGTTGTAGTTTATTGTGGATGGGATGGAAAAGATGTGTGGTGTTTAGTGGTTTCATCAAGTTTTTATCTTATTTGTTTGTGATTTCACTTTCTATCATTTTTTGGGCTTTTGGTTAGTGGTTTTGAACATCTTCTGGCTTGAATAAACTTGATTTTGGTTCTTTAGTTAAGGTATGGACTGGGAAGGAAATAAAACTTCAATTAAGCTTGGAAGATAAAGTCAAAGTGATATAGAAACTTCTATTGCAATAAAAAGAAAATCTTGAAAGATCTAAGATCTCTTTAGGAAGAGAGTCAAGAGATAGATGGATTCCAAAACCTGGTGTAGTAACTATGAATGTTTTATGTACATAGCATATAGATAACTGAAGTTCTCATTCCATGTTATCAATTAGCTTTTATGTGTAATTATAAACAACAAATTCTGCATATGTCCAATTAAAAAGGCAATTTTGCTGCATATTAATGTTCACATGTTTTGAACACTCTACAGATACTTGTCATGGATTGCTACTATGGTTATGATATCAATGATTTTCATGTTCCTAAAGATCAAGATTTATTGGATTGGCATCCTTTACCAGAAAGTTGGTCAAACTGGGGAATAAATGCACCTGAAGGTTTTGATTCACCTAAGCAGTATTTCACCATGGATACAAATGCGACCGACTTAGAATTTGATTTCATGGAAGAAAGTTTTGGTAATGAAGTTGAGCTTGAACATTCTCTAAATGATAAAGATCAGTCTACCAGTTCAAGTTTTCAACAAACACTTTCATCGGATCAGTGTAATTACGAGCTTCAAGGCCTATTGTGTTTAGAACAGACGGGCGGCATTTTCTTGTATAGCTTCTGAAATTCTTTTACTTGGCATATGTATGCTATACATTGTAGGAAATCCAATGCAAATTGAATTGCTCTGTGGTGTTTTTGCATTCCAAATTCGTCATATTTATCTTTATGATTGGTGCCAATACAGACACTAGCACAAACATACTACTTATGGTTCACAGAACTCTATAGCATGAACCTGTTATAGAATGGTAAGGGCTCCTCCCACTTTCTTGAATAATTCTAGCCATAATTCTACTGTAAAAAGTCTTATTTTCCATCTTGCATTACTCACGTATCATAACACAACAGAGACATTCAAGTTCACTGGCTTACCAGTTCAATGACTATTATTGTGTTACAACCCTGACATGTTTCACATAATGCAGGGATTCTGTGATTGATGATCTGTCCTGTGTTGAAGACCAACACAATTCCTTTTACTTTTGTCCTGAAAACCCATGCAGTAATAGATCTCGTGGATTGCAGAGAGATACTGAAGCTTCAAAGTTTGTTCCAAACAACTTAAACTCTAAGGATTGCCTAAATATAGAGGTGAAATTTGATTTTTGTCTAGTACTTCGAAGGTGTTTGCCTATCATTTGTCTGGGGGAGTTGCTATGACCCTTGTTTTCAAGAAATTATCTGATGAAACTTTCTTACATATACCATGATGATAGGGATAAACACTGTCTCCCCTGAATGAAGATCTCTTTTGTCCATTTGTGTTGAGGACCAATCAAAATGCGTCAATTATTTAAAAACAAAGTTATATAAACAAAAACTAATATTTTTATATTACTTTGTGTAATTTTATTGGATAGAGACAGAGCACCTTTTGTTTTGATTAGAGTGTTACATAGCTCAAATGAACAATTCACTAGTGTTGGTATAGACAGAAAATTAACATCTTTAGTTCTTTTTTAAAAACATGTTGATATTTTGGGGGAAATAGAGTAAATCATGACTGTATATGATTATTGAAACCAGCGGAACTAGCTTTTATTAAAGTTTTAATTGCATGGTATCTGGGTTATTGTTTTTGGGGTTTACGGTATTATCGTAATCTATATACTTTCTGTTTATGGTTCTGACAGTCAAATACTTGTACCCCTTTAAGCAGTGCAATAGAGATGAAGCCATGCATGAGCAGTATTCTAATGAGGAATCGATACTGCAGAATCTTGAGATAGCAATTGCACAGGTGATGTGACTGAGAATTGTGATGCTTGCCATTTAATTATAAGTTATCATACTTGTTACTAATTTTCTTTTTCCTGTTTCACACGACCAGTTCACTGGGAAGACCCGTATTTGTTTCCGAGATGCCTTTTACCGCCTGGCCAGAGATACAAAACATGTAGTAGAGAATCTGGATGATGACCTTAACATGCAAACGACAGTGCTAGGGGAAGTTACCAATGAAACCATGAGGTATATGATTTATATCTGCTGCATGTCTGTTATGTTCTGTTGGCCTTCTAATTGCTGCATGTTATTGATCAAACAAAGCATTTGTTTCCCTAGATGACATGATTTCTTGATTTGGCTTGGAACTAAATGTTTGGTTTACTATGTAGCACAATTTCTATCTAACTGCTCCAATCTTTATTCTCGGCGTGAATTATGCCTTAGCTGCAGGATAGACATTCACTTTTTATTTTGGTTATGTTATTTCTAGTTATACCTGGAAACAGTCTCTCCACTTGCGGGGATAAGACTGCGTACATCTACCTTCTCCAAATCTCACTAGGTTAGAGCCTCGACCCTCATGCACGGGGCTGCATTTTTGTTCTCTAGTCTTAGAAGTAGTACCCAATATAGTCCTGTTCTCTAGTCAGATGTTCGATTTAAACTGACTTTGTTTTAGCTCTCATTATAATGTCAACACACTGAGAATCAATAGTGTTAAACACAATCATAAAATAACATTAGTGCACACAACACTTTTATCCTTGTCCAAGCAATTCAAATGATCAAAACCATTAATTGAATTGTTAACTTTGTATTTAGGTGTGAGGACAATGAAACAATGGAATCTGATACCAACAGTGTTGACAGAGCAGTTGCAAATCTCATGTTCAACAAGATGGATACTAACATTTAAGATCTTCCTCTTACAACATCAATCAACTCCAACCAAGAAACAAATGTAACATAAGGTTTTCTGGTAAATGGCTCATCAAAAGCCTTGAATTCGGCATTAAAATTTCACAATCCCATTCACCAAATATCACAAGGAAATGCTGAGGTTAAGATATTTGGACAAAGGGACCAATGAATCACACATTCCATATGGTGATCCTACATACAAGTCATCCATGCCATAGAGTTTTTGTTAGGTATTAATGTATTATGATAGTGAGCTTAGAAGTAGCTAAACCAGAAATGAGAAAAACCATTTTCCTGTGTAATTATTCAGCTCTATATGCTGCAAAGAGGCCTGTTATTTTTACTATATTGGTTTCTTTGATCTGTATGCATGTATATATCCAAAGGCCAATTGTATCCATTTAGCTCAGCATGTATGTATATAAGCAAACCTCAATTATTCTGTTAGGAAAATGCTAGAGGGCCAAAAAAATCACATTAAATTTTCCTATAGCATGAGATAAAAAAATTCGTGCATTGCATGCAATATTGTTACTAGTTCTTATTATGGGTATGCTTTTATTGGGCTTGCTTCTTGACTATTTTTTATTTTATTGTTGGATTAAGTGTGTAGATAATCTCTAACAATATTTGTATTTCTTTAAAAGAAAAATGTAATGGGCTTATCAAGCACATGAGACCATCCACACTCTTGAATTAATATCATCTTATTGGACTAGATATGTTCTCATGCCTTTATATATTGTTGAATTTGACATGCTCCTGTACTTGTTTATTTAGTTTCTTATGCTCTTAACATGTCAACTGTTTTGTTTAATTTTTGGTTTATTGTTGAGTTAGATATGCTTTTATATTGGCTTGCTTATCGATTGATTTTTGTTTTCGAAAGGTAAAGATTTATATATAGTTAGTTAATCATTTATCATTTATTTGTATTTTGTTTGAAGAGTCTAATAATTAAATATAAATGATGGATGATGTATTGGTCGTATAAAAAGCTCTTACACTTTATTGCATATATATTTTTTTCTTTTTGTTTATTGTTGAATTAGTTATACTCTTATATTGGCTTGTTATTGATTGATTCTTGGTTTATTGTTAAATTAGATATAGCTACTTTGTGCCATCCCACATTGTATCGTATACATTATCAATTTCTTTAACAATAAATTTATGATAACGTATATTACATTATTAAATCATTTTAAACACGAACTTCTCAAAGAAACTAAATGGGATAAATATATATGTTCCTAAATCTTAGTTTCAATATACCCCAAAAAATATGTAGCTCATTTACACTGATCGACCAATCACTAAATATAGGATAACGTTTTTGTGTCATACTTAAGTTTGATTTTGTTAAAAAATGTGACAGCTTGAATAGAAGAGGCAGATAAATAACAAATTAATCAGGTCAACGTTAAGGGTACAACAATGAGACCAGTTGGAAAAAAAATACCAAACTATCTATTACCTAAGAAGCTAATCATCATCAAAACTCTAACATATCCAGAAGTGATTAACAACCCATGGCTTTCATTTACCTATATCTAGCTCATTTTTTCAACTGAATCAAACCAACTGATAATCAGTCTCTGAAAATCACAGTTATCAAATCAGTGAGATGTTGTTTGGTTCATTTAGAAAATCACTTGACAATTATATTGAACATATAATTAAATCGGTCGATACAAGAAAATACTAATCAAATCATATCTTATCGTACCAGTTAAAACTAGTTTGTGAAGGGAAAAAGTAATTTTTTTTAAAAATGATACAATAAGGATTCAAAATTTAACTCTTATAAAATAATTAGCCATTGAATAATTTTAATAACTGAATTTTATGTTACAAATAATGAATTTAAGGTACCCAATCAAACAAAAAAAAGTAATACCTAACTAAAAGAGAGTTATAACAAAGAATAGACAAAAACAAAGTCACGTAGTAAAAACCATCTGTGTTTTCAAACCTTGATAGAATTGAATACCCACCAAACCCAACGTGCTTCCCATAACCATGTAAACACCTGTTCTAATCCAACAACCTACCAAACAATTCAACTCTAGTTTTTCCTCAAACTATCATAAAATTGAAAATTCATGTTCTTCACCTCATTTCATTTCCTTTCACCTACAAACATTAATGGCATTACCACCACCACCACCCTCACCAATATTTGAAGAAGACTCACCGGAAACTGCCACCACCACCACAAAAGAATTACGCTCACCGACTCCCCGTGTACCCATCTCCTTGCAACCAGCAAATAGTAAGAGCAAACATGACTCCAGATCCACCAAAGTCTTCCGGAAGTTTCGATCAGTGTTCCGGTCATTCCCCATCATTGTGCCATCATGCAAGATGCCTACAGTCAATGGGAATCGGGCTAACGAGGCATTTATCCATGGCGGCACGAGGATAACTGGAACCCTATTCGGGCACCGAAAAGCAAGGATCAATCTTGCTTTTCAAGAAAATTCTAAGTGCCTACCCTTTCTTCTCTTGGAGCTAGCTATCCCTACTGGGAAGCTGCTCCAGGATATGGGAGCAGGCCTTAATAGAATAGCCCTAGAATGCGAGAAACATCAAAACAACGACAAGATAAAGGTTGTTGATGAACCCATTTGGACCATGTTTTGCAATGGGAAGAAAACTGGGTATGGAGTGAAGAGAGAGGCCACAGATGATGATTTGAACGTGATGCAATTGTTGCATGCAGTGTCTATGGCAGTTGGTGTTCTCCCAGATGACATGTCTGATCCTAATGATGGAGAACTTTCATACATGAGAGCACATTTTGAACGTGTAGTTGGGTCAAAGGATTCAGAAACTTACTATATGATGATGCCTGATGGAAGTAATGGACCTGAGCTTAGTGTATTTTTTGTGAGGGTTTGATTTGATTAATGGAAAGTGAGAGCATACTGGGCGTAAGAAAATGTATTTTTTGCATGGCAATGGTTGCATGCAAGTGTTTAGAACAGTTATTTATATTCATATCATACGGGTTCTTTTAGGGCAGAAGCTTACTCTTTTTTCGCAGAGATTATCTATATTTCTTTATTTCTTGTCAGGAAACAAATCTGGTAACTGGTAAGTAATCACTATATTCTGCTATATTTTATTTAATTTTAATTTCAATGGGAATGTGACATTAATAATGATTCAATTAACCTTTTTTTTAGTTCTGTGGAGTTTTTGAAATGATCAATTTAATATATATTAATGCCATAAGGCTGGGAATTTGTAAAATGGGTAGTTTATTAAAAAATTCTGAGTAGAAATATTTTACTCATGTATTCGTGCATGCCATTTTGTGTAGTTACCCAGAATTGGTTGAATTTTTATGTTTAATTTTGAGGGGGGAACCTATGAACTTTGGGTCACATGCATTTTGACCACCTTTAAAAGTACAATTCAATTACTAACATTTTTTATTGCGATTTAATCTTTTTGTTAAAATTTCCATCACATTCTAATAGAAACTGCAACTATAGGGAAAGCATATGACCAATTTCGAAACAAGTAAGAATTGGCTTCCATTTACAACAAATTGGCCTATAAACTTTAAAAAGTCGAAACTCAATCTTCAACCTTAATTGTTCTAATCTTACCACTCTAAGCTAACAGAAATCGCTACAATAAGATGAAATGGGTAATTTTTTGTATCAGAAATCACCTGTGAATCACATGGGAAATAAGTAAGGACCTTTTTTCCATTAATGGTGATCTGTCTAGATTAGATTAGCCATTAATGGTGATGAGTCAAGATGATGAGAATAGACAAAAATGGTGTTCAAGTAAGATTTTAATTTGCATTGTCCATGACAGTGCTTGGCTCATGAGGTATGGCGTTCCAAGGGGCTGGGATTAAGGTAACTATATAAACACGATTTTTTTTGGGTTTTGTTGGTTTATAGAGTATAGGAAATGCACTTTTTTACTTATTTATTACAGAATGCTAGTAATCTTTGTTATACAAAGAAACCCAACATCAAAATTAGTCAAAATCACAATCCTAAGATCATATGCTTTTATGATCTCGGGTCCTAAAATATGTTTGATCTTAGTTTTGGGCTTGTTATGATGAAATGATATAAAATTGTCGTTTTGAGACATAAAATCGGTGGAATCATCAATCTCGTTTTGCCCCTTTGACCCATAACCTAAATTGCGACCCAAATTAATTAAAACCATAAAACACAATATGTCTTTGCCGCTTTTGGCTCCAAGAGATTGTGGAGATTTTTTGGGATGGAGCTCCAAAGCTAAAAATGTATGTTCTTCATGTATTAAGGTTGACTATAACTCCTCTTAGTTTAAGTGTAATTATAATGCATTCAAAATGGTAAAAATTCCTTAAAAATATGAATTCTAAAATTGCAGGCTATTTCCTTATCTTTTTGTATTCACTATCTATTTAGTAGTGTTGTTAATACCATACCGGTTATCAAACCAATTAGAGTATTGTATAGTGGTATAGCGGTTCAACCGATGGTTCACTAATTAAATTGCATACCGGCGAAATTAAATATAAAAATATAATATATTATTATTAATGTTGAAAAATGAATAAAAAAATCAATATGATTGTATGACCGCTACGGTATATTAATATATTAAATAAAAACCGGCCAGTATGACCGCTACGGTCCAATTGAAAACCGGCCGGTATGACCGATTTTGGTCGGTTTTAACCAATATGATTGTATGACCATTATAATTACTGTACCGTACCGGTATTGAGACCACTTCACTGGTTTACCGATTGAATCGGTCGGCACGAACCGGTTTTTATAACACTGCTATTTAGGTCAACACAAAGAGATGATTTTGCCTTTGTTATGGCTAGCTCAATTGACCAAGAGGAAACAATCTAGGAAATGTGTTGAACTATTTTTTTCGTTAAGCAAATTGTATTAAAACAAGCATAATGGGTGCTAACCCAATACAAGAAAAGATCAAGAAGCGATCTTTTTAGAGTATAAAGAAATACAATACTTAGGATCCATACACCAATTTGAGAACAATAATGATGTTGGACCAATTTTTGAGAGGAACCAAGTCCAAGACCTTGCTTGAATTAAATCTAAAATATGTCTATAGCTTACTCCCTTTTGGGAAAAGATGAGATCATTTCTCATAACCCAAATATACCAAACCATAACAAACCATGTCATCCTCCAAAGTTGTCCCCCTTTAAAGGGTCTGCCAATGACATCATGCGAGTTCAAGAAATCAACAATTGTTGTAGGAATCGTATCAATGACTTGGAGCCAAGAATAAACATCTTTCCGAACAGCAGAAGCAAACTCACAACTAAGGAAAAAATGCTCAGAAGATTCATCATGAGTTTTACAAATGGCACACTTTATCTCCTCATTAGTAGAAGTAACATGCCTTTTGAATAACTCTACCTTTGAAGGTAGTCTATTCCTAATAAGTTTCCAAACAAAGCAGCAAATTTTAGATGACACACAGTTAATCCAAGACTTTAATAAAGGATTACCTAAAGGAAGATGGGAAGAATCAAACAGAATAAGGTAAGCAGATTTCACCACATAGGCTCCTGAAACATCAGCACTCCAACTCCACTTGTCCAAGCTATCTCTTTTGCAGGAATAGTGCTGCAAAAAATCATACAACTAAGCAACCCAAGTCTTTTCTCTATCCAACAAGTCTCTGCGCCATTGAATCTCTCAAGCACAACTATCATTATTCTAAACTCCACAATCTGTCACAAAGGCCTTACCATCCAAAGCTAAGTAAAATAATCAAAGAAATACCTCCTTTAGACTTTGATTTCTCGTCCACGTATCTACCCAAAAAAGTGTTTGAGTACCATCCCCTATCTCTCTCTAGATTTTATCATCGAATCAAGAACCATTATTTCATCTATAGAACCAATAAAACACAAATCTTTTCACCACCTGGAAGATGAGGAGGAAGTAGAAAGACCATTATAAGAACCAACCCCATATTTTGAATTAAGGACCTTGACCCACAAAGCATCATTTTCTACCAACATATGCTATCTCCATTTTCCTAGCAAAGCTTCATTAAACTAGGTTAGATCTCTAACACCCAAGCCACCCTGTAGCTTAGGTTTTCAAACCTCCAACCAAACAACCTAAGCAATACCTCTACCACTTCTCTTGTGACCCATAAAAGAATCCCATTACAGCGTTGCTAATTTCCTCAACACCTTCTTTGGAGCTTTATAAAGAGAGAACATGTAAGTAAGGATATTCGAGAGGACTGATTTCAAAAGAACCAACTTTCCCCCAAAGGAAATATGTTTATATTTCTAAGAGGCAAATCTCTTAGCCACCACATCAATTGTATCATACCAAGTTGTCAGACGTCTAGGGTTAGCCCCAACAAGAATCCCCAAGTAAAGAAAGGGAATGGACCCAATCTTACAAGCTAAGAAATCAGTCACTTTTGAAATGAAGGAATTAGAGACCCTAATGGAAAACAAGGAACTCTTGTGAGCATTGACCTTCAAACCTGAGGCTAACTCGAAACATCTTAAAATTGTCTTTATACACCAAAGGTTTGAATTAGTGGGCTTGCACAGTAGAATTGTATCATCCGTAAATTGAAGGTCACACACTTCCACTCCAAGTATACCAACTTTATAAACCTTAAAGAGCTCCAATCCTTTTGCATTTTGCATCAACCCAACAAAACCTTTTGCAACCAAGAGGAAAAGAAACGGGGCCATAGAGTCTCCTTGCCTGAGACCTTTCTAAACTAAGAATTGATCCATTAGTGAACCATTAACCAGGATAGACATAGAAGTAGACGAGAGGCAACCTTGAATCCACATGCGCCATTTGTTAGAGAAGCCAAACTTGGATAACATATAGTCAAGGAACTTCCGATCAACTGAGTCATATGCTTTCTCAAAATCAACTTTGAGCATCAAGCAACCATCCTTAGTTTTTTTCACCGAGTGGATTGTCCCATTGATTATCACCGTTGAGTCCAAAATATTCCTACCATGAATGAAAGCTGATTCTGAAGGACTAATCAGGGAGCTCATAACAACCTTCAGGCGATCATTCAACACCTTTGCCATAATCTTATATAAAGAGCCCACAAGGGAAATCAGTCTGAAATCATGAATCCTAAAAGGACAATTAATTTTAGGAATCAAAGCAATAAAGGAAGAATTGAAACCTCTCGGAAGCTTTCTATTCAAATGAAATTCCTGGATAAAAAGAATAACATCATTTTTAACAATATCCCAACAAGTCTGAAAAAACTTGAAGTTAAAACCATCCAGACCAGGACTTTTGTCACTAACACAGTTCCACATTGTATCTCTAATTTCCTCCTCCCCAAAAGGAGCACTCAAAGCCAAATTTTGAGCATCTGATAACCTATTGAAACTCACCCCATCCAAAGTAGGAGTCGTCGCTGGAGAATTAGAAAACAAAGATTTAAAGTACATGGCCACTTCTCTTCCCAACATCCCATCTTCATCACACCAAATGTTGTCAATCCAAACCCCCAAAATTTGATTTCTTCGTCTCCTATTATTGATGCAAGCATGAAAATAAGATGTGTTCACATCCTCATCTTTCAACTACCTGTTCCTAGATTTTTGTCTCAATAAGCTCTCATGCCAACTAGCTGTCTTCCACCAATCAACCTCAAGTGATTTCCTCTCAGCAATTTGGTTGGAATCCAGGTTTGAAAACTCCCCCATTAGGTCTAAGGACTGGATGTCCTTAACCAAGTCTCTCAATTTCGAGTCAATGCAACCAAAAACATCCTTGTTCCAAACATGTAGTGTACCTTTTAAAAATTTCAGCTTCTCTTTGACAATGAAGGCCTTTCTACCCACCATTCCCGAATCAGCCCAAGACTTCCAGACAAGATCCTCAAAACTATGATGTTGAAGCCATTAATTGTTAAACTTGAAAGGAATAGGCCGTTTTACCAGCTTCAAGTGCCTCAACAAGATAGGACAGTGATCAGAGAAATCCCTATGAATAGCCACTAAGAAGAGTTAGGCCAACCACAAAGCCATTCCGAAGAAAGTAGGAATCTATCCAACCTAATCATAGTACCGTTTCCACAGTGATACCAAGTGAACCTTCACCCAATCAAAGGAAGGTCTGTAAGCTGCATTTCCCTTATCCAATCGTTGACTGAATCAACTTCTCTCCTACAATGAGGAGATAAAACTCCAATCCTCTCCGAGTCACGCCGAGTAGCATTAAAGTCACCAAAACACCACCACAAACCATTACCCAAAGAATTCTTCAGAGTTAACAAATCTTCCCACAGTTGCCTTTTTAAAGCAAAATTGCAAGGGGAATAAACATTAACAAGAACATAATCATCCATCGTAGGCATCCAAACACCTTTTATAGACAAGAAGCATGTTCCTCTGAAAATGGAATGCTTCTGAAACTGTGTTGAATCCCACATACTAAGGTTGCCCCCATAATTTCCCACATAAGGATTGAAATCCTAATCACACAAGTTACTACCCCACAAACCATAACACAACCTATCATCACAAACTTCTATTTTTGAGAGTGCAAAGCGTCAAGGATTGCATTAGCAACGTTTGCCTATGTTTTGATGAAGACAAAGAATTAATTAAAGCTTGAAGATGACTCAACAAACAACATGTCGAGGGCTCAAGTGGTGTCTTATTAGACTTATGCTATTATTCTTTATTATCTTTTTAGAAGTCTAAGATGCTTGCCATAGATATTGAGTCTAGTTTAGATAAACCTAGGTGCGAGTCTCACAAGACCTAATAAAGTAATTAATCCACTAAAATGAGACACCATCTAGATATATGATAATTAGGTTCATGCATTTTATACATTGATTTTATGCATTAAATGTATTATATTTTGGAAATCATGTATTTCATGAACATATAACATGTAAGTAGTTTACCATTTAATCATGTATTAAAAATACATTGGTTAATCGATTAACTCCATGACTTAATCGATTAACGTGTATGTTTTTATGCTGTTTCAACGACATAACTGAAAAACCGTTTTTGAGAGCCAAATTCTGTTTTGTATAAATACTGGCTTAATTGCAGAAATGACTAAGGGAAAAGAAGAGAGAAAAGCACAAGAGAATAGATATAGATCATCAATGTTAGAATCTATTAGAGAATGTTGAATTAGGAGAAAGATTAGATCATGCTAGGGCTTTAGTTTTCATATTCATATTGCATGATTCTTTGAAAAGCTTTCTTGCATCATTCTTGTATTTCTTGAAAAGAAAAAGATAGTTCTTTAAAGATTGCATATTTTCATAAACCTCATGCATGAACATTGATATTAGACTAGGACGTCTTGTGAGTTCTTGCTAGGTTTTAGGCTTTGATTCTTATTGTAATATATGAGTATCAAGTACTCATTAGTAAGTCAAAGCAGTGTTATTCAAGGATTGGGAAAATCCTAGCTGCGGTTAGGTAAGGTGTTCTTCACACAAAGACTTGGAGGTCTTGGGATAAAGAGTGATACCTTGGCTGGGGCCGAATCGCGTAAGAAAGGTTTTTTCGGGAGGCGGTTTTGGGAAAGGTCAAACCAAGGGTGACAAAGTTCTTTGGGTTCAAGAAGGGAGCATTCAAGTTTTGTATTTGGAAGCGTGTATGTAACGTACATTGTGTTTCATAGTGAAGAAGGAAATTCTCCCAAATCAGAGGGGAGGACTGGATGTAGTTTTGCAGTGGACAACAAAATGAATCAGGATAAAATCCCTGCGCAATCTTTTCTATCCATTTCTCTTTTATATTTCAAGATGTTTTAATGCATGTTTGGAGCTAATATTTTGCATGCTTGTTCCTTGCTATGTTCTTGTTAATCTTGCATAACAGTATCTGTTGTATATCTGTTTGTGTGTTGGTTAATAACTGTGCAAGTTGTTGTTCTGGTCATTCTGGTTCTGTTAGTGGTTAATCGATTATGAACAATGCTTAACTGATTAACTGAGCATTTTTTCAGAAAGTGTGTAAAAACCAAAAAAGTGGAACTTGAGCTCCACCACACCTATTCAACCCCGCTCCTAGGTGTATTCCGCCAATGATACCTAATAATTTTTTGTTTCTTGAATTCCAATAAAATCAATATTCCACTTAGAAATCAACTGAGCATTTCTAAAATGAAGACGGTTTGATGAGTGTGTAAAAACCCAAAAAGTGGATTTCTTCCCCAAATTCCATAATTTTCCGGCTGTTTCTTCCCCATTTCTAAAATGAAGACGGTTTGATGAGTGGACATTTGAATCAGATAAAGAATTACTAATTAAAGAATCAACCATGCCTCCCTTACTCTCTTCACCCTTCAACAAAGAACAATCTTTAGAAGCCTTCATCACTTCTCTCCCGCCTTTTTTTTGAGCTTTGAGACTAATTGATTAGAAAAAAGAGGTCTAAGATGAGGGACTAAATTGGAATAGAGGTAGGGAATAATATTTTTTGGAATGGTTTTCTTTCTTTAGAGGATAAAAGTTTCAAAGGATGAGCTGAAACATTAGAGAAATAATTAATAGGCAGACTTGCACTTTCAGAAACAAAAGATTTCCCTTTGGACAAAGAAAATGAAGGTGGACTTTTTGTGGGAAATTTAACATCACCACGTAACTCCAAAGGAGCCAGACGTTGGGTTGGGGATTCCAGGCCTAGATTAATAAAGCCAATGTCATTGACCCCCATATTCTCTCGTCTCTCCTATGAATTAAAATTAGTAGGCACATCATTGACTAATACCCCTAAGTTGTTAGTAACTTCCACGAGCTGGTGATGAAAGGGTAGTCCCATGATCGAGGCCGTACCCGATACAATTAATATAACAATTAAAAACTATAGTACTAGGAAGTGGCTCTTACGCCGTTTCCCAAAGATTATCTTTCAAGCAAAGCTTCAAACACCTTATACTCACACACACAAGTGGATTTTTGTTGCTGGATAGTATGAACATAAATTAAATTCAGAAACATTAGTTAAACAATATAATAAAACGACTAAATCTCTTTGGCTCGTTTGTTCACAACTCAATCCTCAGTTTCAAAAGATTATTTTCAGATTCCAACCATTAACTTCCGAAATTTTTTGAGAATCAATTAACTAAGCGATAATCAATTCAAAGTTCCAGAACCTAAACCTCTAACTAGGCGAAATCAGTATAAGGATGAAACGATTAACAAATTCACACGAACTAAGCATTCATGTACTAGAGAGAGTAAATCAACTAAGTGAAGATAAACTCAACCAACCAATTTCTAAGCAATGGAATTAAGCAAACCATATTTAGAAATAAGATAGAAGAAATCAACAATAAAGAAACCGAAAATGCATTGATAACAAAACCTCACGAGTTGTGATACATAACCAAATGAACTTAGTTCAGAAATTTAGCCTTCCGTGGAAATGGAAGAACAAACTGAAAATTAAAAATGAAGAAGGAGTGAAACCCTAGCAGAGCAAAAGAGGGAAAAACAAAATTGTGTTTTTGTTTCAAAGTGAGTCAAGGAAAGGTAAGTGTGTTTGGAGTATGGAATCCAAATTTAACCCCTCCAACACACATAAAACCGAATTGGGCCTAAACAATGGGCCTAAAGCTAAATTACAATAAAAACAACTCCTAAAATTAAAATACAATCTTCACTTCAACACATATCCTCGACTTCCATAATGCCCAAAATGCCATTGGTGCCAAATGTGATATGAAAATGATAATAGATTTAATCAGGCCAAATAATCCCAAATTAACTCATTTTAGGAATATTAGTCCAATAAAGTCTAAAACACTAAACCATGTGAAACAAAGTCAATTAGGCACCAAGAATCATCAATCATGCTAAATTAAGGTTATGAATAGTGTATAATATATTGTTCATCAAATACCCCACACTTAACCTTTTGCACTTCTGGGTAGGGATGACAACGGGTACGGGCGGACAAAGGTAGTAACTACCTGCTACCCGTTTTGAAATTTAGGGTTATTACCCGTACCCGTACGGGTACCCATTTGCGAGTATTTCTGGGTACCCACGGGTATAGTGGGTGCCCACGGGTTTCTGCATTATCAACAAATTTGTAATTCCTACTCAACCATAGAGGGTGTTGGACTATTGGGTGTACCACCAAATTCAATAATATAAATTCAACAATTCTTTCGTAACATTGTAGAGTAATCATAAAAATTCAATTGTTCATTCAAATTTTAAAATTTAAACTACTTTCAAAATATTAAGTCTTCAACAAAATGAATGAACAAAGAACACATGTAAGTCACAGAGAACTTAAAATACAAGAATTAAAGAGAGAGAAACACATATAATACTATTTGAAAATGCATATACATGTGCTTGAAAATGTTCTGAAATAGTAGCAACTTAATCTCTTCAATCCTATGCCTAAGAGAAAGAAACACGTTGCTGCCTCTCCTCGCCGACTCACCGCTGCTGCCTCTGTTCAAACTGGTTTTAGGTTTGAGACTTTTAGGGAATGAGAACGTGAAATTAGGTTTTAGGGAAGGGGGTAAATGGGTTAGGGAATATGGTTTTGTGTTTTCAGGGAAGTGTAAAAGTGAAAGTATTTTTTGAAGGGTAATATGATAATTACACAAATACCGGGTACCTGCGGGCATGGGTACCACAATACCCGTGCCCACCCGTATGTGTTACGGTTATTTTAAAAAACTCATTTGTGAAATCCGTGGTACCCGTTTGTGACCCGTAACCATGCCCGTGCGGATTTTACCCGCGAGTATGGACTTTTTTGCAATCCCTACTCCTGGGCAAAATCAAGAAATAAGGCTATGCTAACCCTATACCAAAGTGAGTTATGCAAGAAGATCACAAAAACTAGAAAATGAAACACCTAAGAAAATCACATACTTCACAATGAAATCTAGGAAATGCAATGAAATAGGCAAAATCAAACATACAAGAGTAAAAGAATCAAATCAAGATATCCATGAACATCATCCAATGAATTCAAGTATGCTACGAAACCAATCAAACCAAGAGGTGAGTCACAACAATTATAGAACCTCACAAGATATGCTCTCTAAAGTGTTTACACTCATGTGTCTTAGGTTGTAAGTGTTTACACTCAAAGCACTTCATAAAAACAAACTCAACAATATGCTTGACAAGCCTCTAACATCACCATCATAAGCACATGCACATAAAGATCAAAATGACTTTTCAAGGTTGTAATGAGGTCCAGGACAAGGTAGGATAAATATGAGAAATGTAGGTAAAACCAAATGGAATATAGGAGCAATGGGGAGTAAGTAAAAAAGTAACCAAAAATTAACCCAAAATAAGACAAAATCTCGAATTCCAATATTATTTGCCTTACTCAACCTTTTATTCACTTTTGTTTCTCTTTTTGTTGTTTTTCTTTTTTAATATTTATTTTTTGTTTTTTTTTTGTTTTTTTTTGTTTTTTTTGTTTTTTTAACACTTATGTACACAATTTTATTAACCATCAAGAATCCACAAGATTTTAAGAACAATGCACCCTTTCTTACTTAATACCTATTCCCAAAACAATTCCAAAGCTCCAAAATTCCCTAAGGTTAGGACAATCATGGTTTTTCACTTATAAGCTTGTAATGAGCTAAATAACAATGAAAGAGGTAAAAGTCTCAAAGAGACTATCAAAAGATAAATTCGTTCAAGGTAGGCTTATATGGATAAGTGACTTATTCAAAAGAAATGCTTAGATCACTTCAATATGTGCATGTGAATATCAAGTATCAACAAGAAACAAGTCAAGTTCTAGAGTGCAAGTAATCAAGAGTGCAATCACACATGAAAGAATATTAGATGGCATACAACAATCCATCCACAATTAAGGCTCAATTTCTCACAATGGACAAGTTGATCACAATTGTTTCAACCTCTTAATTCTCAAAAGCAACTTGACATACAGAAATGCATGGATTCACACCACAAGATATCAAGACTTAAGTGAATGAAAGTATGAGAGAAAATGCCCAAACCTAAGCAAAACCTAAAAGTCAAAGAAAAACAGGCATCAACAAAACCTACAACCTACAATAGTCTCCATCCACATTTAAACTACACATTGTCCCAATGTAGTACAAACAGAAAATCCAGACATCCATATCAATTAATGGAATTGGACAAGTGCAATAAAAAATAGATAAGAAAAAGTAAAACTCCCTGATTCATAGAGGGAGGAAAGTGGGTTCAACCAATGAGCCTTCCTCCACAAGTTCATCCACTAAGGAAGGATTTGTGAGGAAAGGCTTGAGGCGATACCCATTAACCTTAAAGCTCTTATATGTGGATTCACTTTTGATTTCTACAGCACCATAAGAAAATACATTACTAACAACAAAAGGACCGATCCATCTAGAACGAAACTTACCACTCATGAGTCCAAGCCTAGAGTTGTATAACAATACTTTTTGACCAACCAAAAATTCCTTTTTAGAAATCAAGTTATCATGGAATATTTTGGTCTTTTCTTTGTAGAACTTAGAGTTCTCATAGGCTTCTAAGTGGATCTCATCGAGTTCATTCAATTGGAGCTTTCTTTCTTCACCAGCTTGATCAAGAGCCAAGTTACAAGTTTTCACAGCCCAATATACACAATGCTCTATCTCTACAGGAAGATGACATGCTTTACCAAAGACAACCCGATAAGGGGACATTCCTATGGGTGCTTGTAAGCTGTCCTATGTGCCCGAAGAGCATCCTCAAGTCTGTTGCTCCAATCCTTTCTGTTAGGGTGCGCCATCTTCTCTAAAATATTCTTTATCTCTCTGTTTGAAATCTCAGTTTTCCCATTACAATGGGGGTGATAAGGTGTGGAAACTCTATGAACAACCCCATATTTTTTGAGCATGGCTTGAATGAATCTATTGCAAAAGTGGGTGCCTTGGTCACTAACAATGGCTCTGGGTATACCACACCTGCAAAAAATGTGAGACCTAACAAAATCCTTAACAACTCGAACATCATTAGTCCTGGTGGCCTTAGCTTCCAACCATTTAGAAACATAATCAACATAAAGTAGAATATAATAAAAGTCAAAAGAAACAGGAAATGAACCCATGAAATCAATACCCTAAACATCAAACATCTCGCAAAACAACATAGTTTGTTGAGGCATCTCTTGTATTCAAGAAAGGGTACCACTTGCTCTCTGACACTGCTCACAAGTGCTACAAATCCTCCATGCATCTTTGAATATGGATGGGCCAATAAAATCCAGAGTCAAGCACCTTTCGTGCTGTCCTTTGGGTACCAAGGTGGCCACCCATTGCAGAAGAATGGCAAAACTGAAGGACTGTCTCAATCTCATGATCTAGAATGCATCTTCTAGTGATCTAGTCAGTACACAATCTCCACAAATAGGGATAATCCCAATCATAATATTTAGCATCACTCTTAAGTTTATGATTTTGAGCTCTAGATGCAAGTGGAGGAAAAATAGATATAACCAAATAATTTACAATATTGGCAAACCAAGGGGTGGGGAAAGAAACAGAAATATTCAAAAGTTGTTCATCAGGAAAATCATCTCTGATAGGCATCATGTCAACAACTCCCTCAATCCTGATCAAATGGCCAACCTCCAAATTTTGTGCTCCACTCTTATCACGAATCTCCAAATCAAACTCTTGGCGCAAGAACATCCATCTAATCAGCATTGGTTTGGAATCAGCTTTGTTCAATTGGAACTTTAAAGTTGCATGGTCAGTGAAAACAATAACTCTAGAACCAAGCAAATAAGACCTAAACTTATCCAGAGCAAATACAATAGCTAAAAGCTCTTTTTCAGTCATGGTGTAATTTTCTTGTGCAACATCTAAGATTCTGGAAGCATAATAAATTACCCTGAGCAGTTTGTCCACTTATTGAGCAAGGACAACCCCCAATGCATAATTAGAAGCATCACATATCAGCTCAAAAGGGACTGTCCAATCAGGTGCCTAGATAATAGGAGTGGTAGTCAAGGCTGTCTTGAGGCAATCAAATGCATCCATACATCTCTCATCAAAATCAAAGATCACCTCCTTTTGCAACAGGTTGGATAGTGGAAGAGCCTTGTTGCTAAAATCTTTAATGAACCTGCGATAGAAACTTGCATGACCAAGAAAATAACAAACCTCTCACACACAAGAGGAGTAAGGCAATTGTGAAATAAAATCTATCTTGGTAGGGTCTACCCTGATTCCCCTATTTGAGATCACATGCCCTAAAACTATGCCTTGCTCTACCATGAAATGACATTTTTCGTAATTTAGAACAAGGTTAGTTTCGATGCATTTATGAAGAACTCTATCCAGACTATCCAAACATGCATCAAATGAAGATCCATAAATAGTGAAATCATCCATAAACACCTCTATGCAATTCTCTAAAATGTCATTGAAAATGCTCACCATACACCGCTGGAATGTACTAGGGGTGTTGCATAGGCCAAAAGGTATCCTCCTATAGAAAAAAGTGCCAAAGGGGCAGGTGAATATGGTCTTCTCCTGATCATTAGGAGCAATATGGATCTGGAAGTACCCAGAAAAATCATCAAGAAAACAATAATGAGATTTACCTGCTACTCGCTCAACCATCTGATCAATAAATGGCAAAGGAAAGTGATCATTTCTTGTTGCTTGGTTGAGCCTCCTATAATCAATGCAAACTCTCCAACTATTCGGCACTCTCGTAGGAATCAACTCATATCTCTCATTTCTCACCACTTTAATTCTTATCTTCTTTGGAACCACCTGAACTGGGCTCACCCAATGACTATAAGAAATGGGATATATAATCCCAGTATGTAAAAGCTTTGTGACCTCTTTCTTCACAACCTCAAGGATGATTGGATTGAGTCTCCTTTATGGTTGTCTCACTAGTTTAGCTTCATCTTCCAAGAGTATCCTATGCATGCACATAGATGGGCTAATACTAGGAATATCAGTTAAGGTCAAACCAATTACCTTCTTATGCTTCTTCAACACAATAACTTCTCATCTTGATCAACATCAAGGGAGGTGGAAACAATAACAGGAAGCTTCTCATCATCCTCTAAGTAAGCATACTTGAGGAGGCAAAAGTTTAAGCTCCAATACAGGTGCCTGCAAAACAGATGGAACCTAAGTAGCAGACATAGATTCTACAACTTACATCTGGACAAGTAAATCAGATTGTTGTATGATGTCTGCCCTAATTGGGTTAGTGCAATCTAATTCTACAACATTTAGATCAATAGAAATATGCAAAAACTAATCAATACAAGAATTACACATTTCAGAATCAGTACATGTATGACAAGTGTATTAGTCTATCAATGATATAAAATCAAAATCATTAAGAAAATAAAAAATATGCTCATTAGTTAAATCATCAAGTAAATCAATATGAAACACATAATGGTCCTCAGATGGATGCTTCATAGCATAAAAATATTAAATCGGACCACAATATACCCAAACTCCATAGATAATGTTCCAGCATGGACATCTATCTTGGTTCAGGCTGTTCTCAAAAATGGCCTCCCCAAAATGATAGGAACTTTTTTACGAGAGGATCTCTCTTCCATATCGAGAATATAAAAATCAGCAAGAAAAATAAGTTCACCAACCCGAACCAAGACATCCTCTATCAAACCAGCAAGGTAGGCAGTACTCTTGTTTGCTAATTGAATCACTACCCCAGTGGGGTGCATAGGTCCAAGTGAAAGAGACATGAAAACAGACATATGCATAACATTAATCGAAGCACCTAGATCTAGCATGACATTCTCAAATTTGCTATTACCTATTATGCAAGGTAAAACAAATGTACCTGGGTCCTTACATTTTTCAGGAATGTGAGGAACAAGTTTACCTATTAGTGCGGAAACATTTCTGCCCAAGCTAATCATGTCTCCTCTTCCATCTTCTTACTTTGAATGGCTCTTGGAGGAAATGGAAGAGGAATGGAAGATGGTTGTGCAACACTTGTGGAAGGTTCACTAGCAAGAATTTGTTCACTAGTATTCTCAGTCTCTTGTAAAATCAGTTGCTTCATTTTTGATGCAGCTAGATCAACTTCAAAATGTTTGCCTAACCTTAGAATGATGGCACTCACATTCTTCGGGTTGACCATAATTTGGGAAGGCAACTTATCAGAATTCTCAAAGTGCAATGTGTTTAATGAAGTAGCCATGTGTCCCATCTGGGTAGTCAAATTCTGAATGGAGGACTCTTGTCTCTGAATGGAAGCTCTGGTCTCTTATTGGAATTGCATATTCTGCAATGTCATCTGCCTCACTAATTCTTCTAATGAAGGTTCACTAGATGCAGGAGCATGATTACTATTCACTTGTTGTTGCCTCTGTTGTTGGATTGGGGAGGTACATATGGTCTATTTTGTGCAGCATTATTATTCTAAAATGGTGGCCCTGGATGAGGTTGTGAAGGATCAGACCATCTAAGATTCGGATGATTCCTCCAACCAGGGTTGTATCTGCTTGATGAAGGATCATAATTTTGTTGTTGTTGGTTGAGGTCTATTGTTGTAAATATTTGCAGTTAGGCCTCAGGATGGTCACCAATTTTGGGCTCCAAGAGATAAGGACAAACATTAGCATAATGGCCAGTTGTAGTGCCAATGCCACAAACTCGTGCTGCAAGTGGAGGTTTCTGATGATTCATGGCAAGTTGAGTGACCAAGGTAGCAAGAGAGTCAAATTTTTCTCAAGTTTATCTTGCCTCACCGAATCTGTCCCAACATCATGGACACCTTTGACCACTATAGCATCACTACTTCTTGCACTGAACTATTGAGAGTTGGAAGTCATCTTCTC
>NW_017727833.1:162820-163377 GCF_001865875.1 Lupinus angustifolius | reverse complement strand
TCAGACCCTCATAGAAATATTGTAGGAGGAGTTGTTCAGAGATCTGATGATGGGGGCATCTTGCACATAGTCTCTTGAATCTCTCCAATATTCATATAAACCTTCTGCATGTAGTTGTCTGATTCTAGAAATATCTTTTCTGATTGCAGTGGTCCTGGAGGCAGGAAATAATTTTTCAAGGATGATTCTTTTTAGGTCATCTGATGACCACCTCTAGGGGTTGCCTTAGAATTAAGATCGTTTTAGCTTAAAGTCTTGAGCTTTATAAACTGTAATTTGTTTTTGGTGAATTGTGGGAATTTGGGATTGTTTTGGTGAGGGAAATGGAAAAGATTAGGAGGGGGAAGCGCCACAAACATGGAAGCTTGATAAGCTATGATGTTCGCCACAAGCAAGGAAGCTTGATAAGAACTTGTTAATGGTGGCCACGGCCAGCCTAGGTTTAGGAGAAGTGCTCTCAACTAAAACAATTCAAATTTACTCAAAATTCAACTTAACTTTTATTAATCCAATCTGAATCCATAAATAGGCAAAGTTGCCTTGACTGAAAAGAAAAT
>NW_017727833.1:157664-162720 GCF_001865875.1 Lupinus angustifolius | reverse complement strand
ATCTATCTTCTTTCAAATTCAAATTCAAATTTCTAAAACAAACCTATCTTCTTTTAAATTCGTTTTCCCTCCATGCTTTATCTCCTTGTTTGTCCTTATAGATAGAGTTCCTTACGTGCCTCCTTCCTTGAAATGATCATGCCTTGACTTCCATTTGCGCTAGCCACATGAAAGGCTTACCCTTGAACCTAAGTAAACTACTTGGTCATGAATGTGGACCAATGTTACAAATAATTCCCAACTCATATTACATGAATTAAATACTTGAATGAAAATAAACCTAAGACTATATGAGAATGCAATCTCATTTATTTAAATCAATGAAAAAAAAAATAAACCTAAGTAGAAAGTGACCTAAGGACATAAATGTCATCCTCACATACCCTCTCCTGGGTCAATTATGTCATTTGAGACTTTAAGGACCCTGACCTTGGCTTTGGCCCTAGTTGTAGGATCATCATGACTTCTATTGCCCTTGGGATCAAAGGCTGCCCTAGGAGGGTTTACATCATCATCCCAACTAGTAATAGAACCAGGGCCCAAGTAATACAACGAATCTTTTGAAGCACCCTCAAGTGAATGTGAAAATGCCTTCAAATATGTGTGATCTTCTTTGACATCACGAGGCTTCATGGTGGAACATACGATGTGGAACTCCTTAAGATGTTTATGAGGACATTCACCTGCAAGTCCATGAAACTTAGGCAACAAATGGATTAGTCCAGTTTTGAGCACATATGGCACCTCCTCATTGAGATACTGGATACACAAGCTTTCGTATGTGAAGTCAGGTGCAGTCAACTCCCTTAATGTCCTCTCACGTAGGATTGAAGGTGGTTCAACCATATTTTTAGAGTATGCAGCAGAATGCACAGAAATAGCAGAATGCAGAGAAACATCAGAATCAGTATCACTATCAGGTAGATTAACACTAAGATGAAAAGACTCACTATCTAAATTTAAATCCATAACTTGTCTAACCAAACTATGAAATGTTCTATCAATTTCAGGATTTATTGGATGCAAAGAGTTAGAATTTCCCCTAGTCATGCACTAAATGCAGTAGTAAGAAACGTGTAGGGCAATAAGTGAAATACATGTTAAATTTCAGTGATCAACCAAAACTTTGCATCAATAAAATCCTAATACCATAGGAAACATCCACAAAAAATTTCAGAACAAAACTCAAAGCCTAACTAATTTAATTAAATGCAACAAAATCAAAACAATTGGAAAAATAAACTTGTAAAATAAAAAAGAAATAGTAAACATACTCTTTTTGGATTTTCAGGGTGGGTTCTAAAGACGCAGTCTACTATCTTTATAAGAGTGCAACAGGCTGATGTATTTACCATTGTAGAAATTCTAAAACTTTGACACTTGCATTTTTAGGGGTTAAAATTGTAATAGCAAAATATATTTTTTAAATAAAAAAAAAAGAAGAAAGAAATTACGTCTTTATTTTTCAAATGCAGTGACAATTGGATTGTCGCACGTTGAACTCTTTATTACTTCTCAAATTGTCACACGTTTCATTTCTTCACTCACCCCTTTCAACTCTTCATTTCTTCTTCACAGACCCATTTCATCTCTTTATATTTTTTCTACCTTCTTTCTTAATTCCTCTTTCATTTCTTCTTCTTCTTCTTCTTCTCCCATCTATACTTAAAGTAACACAAGACATCAGGTATCATGCTCTACATTTCTTATATTTTCTCCTTAAAAAATCGTTTTTTAGTGTAGAAATGTTTTAGATCCTATTTTTATCATTAAAAATTGGATCTTTATTATACATTACTTAGATTTTTTGCTTAAAAAATCAATCTTTACCGTAGAAATGTTCTAGATCTATTTATATGGTTAAAAGTCATATTTTTATTGCACATTTCTTACCTTTTTTTGCTTAAAAATATAATCTTTACCGTAAAAATGTTCTAGATCTTTTTTTGTGGTTAAAAATTGGATCTTTCTTATATATTACTTGAATTTTTTGTTCAAAATTTCATTTTTTAGCATAAAAATGTTCTAGATCCTTTATTATATATTACTCGGATTTTTTGCTTGAAAATCCAATTTATGCTATTTTTATATGTTACTCATAGAACTATGTATTGTGAACGTTGATTTTTAGACGTAAAGATTGCTAATAGAAATAGGATAAATCAGATTTTTCACACATTACTAATGAGTTACTTCTAATGTGCATTGTTTAATAAAGATTGCAGTGTGTTGTGAAGACTGATTTTTTATAATGATATTTTTCTATCAGTAACGCTGATTAAACTGTGTGTTGGTAACATTATTTTTCTTTTTATTGATATTTTCTGTCCAGAAGTTGTATCTAATAGTGTCTGATATTTGTGATATTTCTTTATCTACATTTCTAATGAGTTATTTCTAATCTAATAATAGTGTATGATATTATAAAACTATGTATGATATTATAAAATACATTACTAATGACTTATGACAGATCTCCGAGTTCACTATATTGATACTATTAGTACCTTATATTTTTCAACTGTGTGTTAGTCTACTATCTTCTATATAATAATGCAAAGGGCTGGTGGTATTACAAAAATACCTATTATCTATGATTGACACCTAGCGTTTTAAGGGCTAAAACGGTCATTCAAATATTTTTACTTCTTTATTATTATTATACCTTTATTATTATTAACGAAATGGACATTCCTTTTTTAATTGACATTTAATTTGAAATTTGTGAATTTGTCATACCATCTTTTTTGTAGGTACAAAATGCAGTCTAGAGTCATAATGACACAAACTAGAAATACGTGTCCTTCATTTTCAAAATTTAAAACTTTTAGAATTACTCTATCTCTTCATTCATTTTTTATTCTTTTTATTCTTTTCTAAATGCTTCTTTCCATTCATTATTCATTTTAATTCATGGTTCATATCGTATTACTCTCTTCCTTTCTCTCTTTCTACAATTTCAAATATGAGACTCAATAAACCTTCTTTTGCAATTTTTTTCTTCATGCAAAACTTCTACATCCGTGAAACTGATCGGTGAGTTCTTCGTTCACTAACAACAAGGTAACATTTTTTGGCCATTGTTGTTGATGAATCTTATTTCATTCTTTTTAAGTTAAGATAATATTTTTTGTATAATGTCTCATTATACCTTATTTCGAATTTCTTAGTGTTATTTTTAGTATGTAGGTTTTACTATGCCATTGTCTCACACAAATATTGGTAGAAATGAATTTTTTTTCTACAAATTTTAGTTTAATATCATCAGATCTTATAGCATATCTGCATTTTTCTATGCTTCAATGTCCCTTCAACTGTGTTATTTTCTCTATCTAACCCTTTTTTCCCAATGTTTACTAACAAGTTAACATTTTTACCTAACAAGTTAATATTTTTTCGTCACTTTTGTTGGATGAATTTTATTTCGTTCTTTTTGAATTTCTGATTATAGCTTATTATGAATTTCTTGGTGTTATTATTGGTATATATGAATGTTCACCATGTCATCCTCTCAAACTAATATTGGTAAAAATGAAATTTTTTCTGCAAATTTTAGTTCAACATTATCAGATCTTATAATTTTTTTTTGCATTTTTGTGCCTCTATAGTTATGTTTCACAATATAGTGTCCCTTCAACTTTCTCTTTCCAATCCATTTTTTCCACATTATATCTTTTCATCTAGCTTGCTTTCTCACGACATATTATTTTTTCCCCTTATTCTTCTTTAGCGTTACGGTTTGGAAGCAAAAGAAGAGTTAAAGGTCATGAAGCTCCAAAGATAGAAGAGATAAGTCAACTACCAATGGACCAACTACAAGGCTTATTATAGTACTGTATAGGTTCAAACTCATCTTGGGTTATGTTAAACATTAATCATGAGAAAATATTTTGCAAAATGTTAACACTTGAGTCCAAATATTTTGATACTACTTAATAATCATGAGAAAAGAATACATTGAAACTTAAAATGTGTAGATTTTAGGGAAGAGTGACAGTTTTGTGATTTTGAATGTGTTAGACCAGACTGCGACCGGGGAGCCTCAAACCACTAGGGAGTTCTATTGTTACATGGGTATGGGAAGATGAAGAATCACAAGTGAGACACCACGTCTTGAACCAAAACCTTAAGGTATTAGATCCGTGGACCTTTCCATCTTATAAACTCTTTCACTCCTCCCTGCATATCAAATGTGGGACTTCACACTTGAATAAACCCAACAATCTCCCCCTCAAGTGTGGGTACCACACACTTTCCAATATGCTCCTCCTTGAGTCCACCATGTCCCAGCCGAACCATCGGCTCTGATACCACTTGTTGGACCAGACTACGACCGGGGAGCCTCCAACTACCAGGGAGTTCTATTGTTACATGGGTATGGGAAGAGTGAAGAATCACAAGTGAGACACCATGTCTTGAACCAAAACCTTAAGGCATTAGTTCCATGGGCCTTTCCTTCTTATAAACTCTTTCACTCCTCCCCGCATATTCAATATGAGCCTTCACACTCGAATAAACCCAACAATCTCCCCCTCAAGTGTGGGCACCACACACTTTCTGGCCCGCTCCCCCTTGATTCCACCATGTCCCAGCCGAACCATCGGCTCTGATACCACTTGTTGGACCAGACTGCTATCGGGGAGCCTCCAACCACTAGGGAGTTCCATTGTTACATGAGTATGGGAAGAGTGAAGAGTCGCAAGTGAGACACCACGTCTTGAACCAAAACCTTAAGGCATTAGTTCCATGGGCCTTTCCTTCTTATAAACTCTTTCACTCCTCCCCGCATATTCAATATGAGCCTTCATACTCGAATAAACCCAACAATCTCCCCCTCAAGTGTGGGTACCACACACTTTCCGGTCCGCTCCCCCTTGAGTCCACGATGTCCTAGCCGAATCAACAGTTCTGATGCCACTTGTTGGACCAGACTGCTATCGGGGAGCCTCCAACCACTAGGGAGTTCCATTGTTACATGGGTATGGGAAGAGTGAAGAGTCACAAGTGAGACACCACGTCTTAAACCAAAACCTTAAGGCATTAGTTCCATGGGCCT
>NW_017727833.1:156800-157564 GCF_001865875.1 Lupinus angustifolius | reverse complement strand
AACAATCTCCCCCTCAAGTGTGGGCACCACACACTTTCTGGCCCGCTCCCCCTTGATTCCACCATGTCCCAGCCGAACCATCGGTTCTGATACCACTTGTTGGACCAGACTACTACCGGGGAGCCTCCAACTACTGGGGAGTTCCATTGTTACATGGGTATGGGTAGAGTGAAGAGTCATAAGTGAGACACCACGTCTTGAACCAAAACCTTAAGACATTAGTTCCATGGGCCTTTCCGTCTTATAAACTCTTTCATTCCTTCCCGCATATCCAATGTAGGACTTCACACTTGAATAAACCCAACAATCTCCCCCTCAAGTGTGGGTACCACACACTTTCCGGTCTGCTCACCCTTGAGTCCACCATGTCCCAGCCGAACCATCGGTTCTGATACCACTTGTTGGACCAGACTACTACCGGGGAGCCTCCAACTACTGGGGAGTTCCATTGCTACATGGGTATGGGTAGAGTGAAGAGTCATAAGTGAGACACCACGTCTTGAACCAAAACCTTAAGACATTAGTTCCATGGGCCTTTCCGTCTTATAAACTCTTTCATTCCTTCCCGCATATCCAATGTAGGACTTCACACTTGAATAAACCCAACAATCTCCCCCTCAAGTGTGGGTACCACACACTTTCCGGTCCGCTCCCCCTTGAGTCTAACATGTCCCAGCCGAACCATCGACTCTGATACCACTTGTTGGACCAGACTGCTACCGGGGAGCCTCCAACCACCGGGGAGTTCCATTGTTACATGGGTA
>NW_017727833.1:151720-156700 GCF_001865875.1 Lupinus angustifolius | reverse complement strand
GAATCACAAGTGAGACACCACGTCTTGAACCAAAACCTTAAGGCATTAGTTCCATGGGTTTTTCCTTCTTATAAACTCTTTCACTCCTCCCTGCATATCTAATGTGAGACTTCACACTTGAATAAACCCAACAAAATGAAAGGTGAGGGTGAGTATTGATGTTTGGGGAAAATATCTTTGATTTCCAAAGTAATGAAAGGTGGCTCCACATCATTGTTTGATGGTGACACTTGGATTTAAAACGGTGAATATGTCATAACATCTTTTCCATTTATTATTTTTTTCTATTTATTTTTCATATCAGTATTTTGTAGTGAAGTAATTTTTTGTCAAATCCATGGAAATGAATGTAAAAAAGATTGTCGTGCAGTTCTAAAAAATTAAATATAATAATTATACATGCAATATGCCATTTATCATTATTTTCATATTTATCCATGATGAAGTGACTTATTTGGACATCCTAAAAAATTTATAACCCTTATAAAAATATTAATTTACAACTTTAATTCCATAAATTGCATCTCATGACTGAGACATAAAATAAAAAATGAATTTAGGATTTATGGAGAGATTCTGCCATAACTATCTACAACGAGAAAAATGTCATCCACCAAAGAAAAAGATAAAGTATCAATCATTCACTTCTAAGTAATAATGATGTTTTTCTTGTATTTATAAATACGCCTATCATAACAAATAACAAGTTTTTAAATGAGATTATGACAAAATCATTCTACATATGAAAATAAACTTAATTTAAAATGTTCATTATGGATATATATATATATATATATATATATATTTATAACCCTTTATTATTTGATTCTATAATAACTTCGAATAAATAAAATTCAAATTATATGGAATTATTACCAATTACTATTAAAATAACCTCTACGTATAATCATATAAATAATTAAAACCTTCCTTTTTATTTGTTTTTTGAAGTGTTATTATTGTTTCTTTCATCTCATATAAATTGTTATCTTTATTTCATCGATCATAGTTTTTGAAAAGTGTTATCTTTGTTTTCTTTTGTTTGTGTTCATTATAATGATTTTTTAAAATGTATGACATGATACATAGTTCAATTTTCAATAAATGGTGACAATTTTTATTAGAAAATATGTACAATTATTCTTTAAAATGCGTACATTAAAACATCATATATTTGTGTCCTTAAAATTCATAATATTAAAAAATAATAAATTCATATATAAAACATAATAAGGATCAATTTAAAATAAAACATAATCATTCAAAGATATGCTATAAATATATACTTGATTAAGTTTATATGATACTAATACATTATACAACATTATTTTATTTTATTCATTATTATATAATAACTAAATTTATATGTTACTCATACCCTCACTATTTGGGGTACTCGAGTAGCAAGTACCCCAAATAGTGCAAGTATTCCATGTATAAACATAATCAATCTAAAATAAAACATAATCATTATAGATCTATACTAATATTGTATTTGTAAACATTTAAATATTTAAACATAATGAGCATGCATCTAAAATAAATCATAATCATTTAAGAGATATGCTAAAAAGGACCTTATAATTTTTTTATAAGTGCTTATAAATATTATCCAAAAAATGTGGTGCACAAAAATTTCCTTATATTTATACTTCTAAATATAAACTATTATTATAATATGAGAGGAATTTGGAGTACCAAGCTATGATATCTATATTTGGCACCAGGAAGCCTATTTGTTAGTATTTTTTAAATTGTCATGTCTTCATTTATCTATTAATTTAATCATGTTGTAGAATAACATGCACAATAATAATATATATGTTCCATGATACATGTTTAATTTAATTTAATTTCTAGGTGAATATACTTGGGAGGGATATTCAAGTATATGCAATCATGAAAGCAATAGTAATGATTATATCATAGATTAAATTAAAGAGGAAGTGAAATCCTCTCATTATTTCATCACATCCTCCATTTATTCTCTTCTCATAAAACATACTCAGAAAAAAAATGCACATGTTATACAAATGATAATATTGTACATATGCTCTCAGAAATCAATGTTAATATTTAAACATAATGAACATCAATCTAAAATAAAATATAATCATTTTATAGATATGCTAAAAAAGACCTCATAAATTTGACTTGATAAAAAAACCTAATATTACAACTCACAAAAAAAAACAAATAATTCATCATTAAACACAAATATTAGTAGTATTTCATCACTATCTCATAAGAATTGAGAGTAATAACAATAGAAAATATAACATAAAAAATATTAATAATTTCCTATTATTAATATTGCATGTGTAAATATTGAAATATTAAAACTGTTGATATTAAAATTAATTTTAAACATACACATTTATGATTGTATGAATTTAGAATATTTAAACAACACATCTATAGTATAAAATATAATAAGCATCAATCTAAAATAAAATATAATCATTCAACAGATATGCTAAAAAATGATTTTATAAATTTATAACATAAGTATAAACATAATCCCAAAAAAATATGGTTCACTATAAATGTATACTAGAATAAATTTATATGAGACGTATACTACATGCAACATTAGTTTATTGTATCCATTATTATGTAATGACTAAATTTATATGAAACTTATACCTGCACTATTTGGGGTAGCAGGTACCAAGAGGTATCATTTCCTAAACTTATACTACATGATCATTGGATCTTAACACTTCCAATTATTTGTGTTTGAAGAGGTGAATAGTTAAGGCAGTGTTTAGGTGATAAAATCATGTTTTCGATCATAAACATTAATGTCTATTTTTTGTGTAGAATTTGTTGGTTCTTGGTTGGGAACTTTAAATTTTTTTGGAAAATTGGTGAAATAAGAAGTAATCTTTTCTATATGGTATTGTTATTTGTGTTTAATAAATATCCAACACAAAAAATTTGAGAAATTTAATCATTGGTTTCTACTACTATGAGGGTTTAGGTATATAATATACGAGTTTATGATATATTTTTTAATGCTGCTGATTATTTGATGTTTGAGATTGTTGCTTAATGTGTTAATTGTATTTATTATGAGTTTCTCTATTTCCTACTCTATATTCTAATGATTTTGTAAGATTTTCTTAATGAAAATTAAAACTAGAACACTTATTAAGGATAAGTATATTCAAAAATTGTATTTTATTTTTAAGTGAAAATTTATCTTCTTTTATATTTGTTTAGTGCTATTTTGGAATATATATTTTTGCTATGTGGAAATAGGATCAAAGTGTTACTAGATTTTATAGTGGTCTTGCTCAAGGAGACGAAATATCTATGAGTGATGGACTGCATTCCATCGCACATTTTCAACTAAATGATCAATATTATTGTGATGTTACATATTACTATAAAAATTTATTTGTATGGTGTCCTCTTTGTTTTAATCAACTCTCTTATCTACTTTAATAAGTAAGGGAACCAAATACTATCATAAAACAACTAAAAAGATAAACTAATGAAGAACATAAGAAGTTCTTTGAAGTTTTAAAGCTCTATTGTAGACAAGTTTTAGTTATAAGTTTAAAGTTGTAACTTCGGCATGTTTATTATTATTATTGTTATCTTGATAAATATAAAATTTAAAAGTTGTACTATTGGCAGAAGGCATATACGCATACAACTATAAAATCGAGAAAGATTTAATGGATAAATCTTTTATTATTATTTTGAATTTTAAAAATTTAAAAGTTCTGTCTTTGAGAGAAGACACACAACTTCATGATCGTTAGAGTGTTAGACCTTATAGCTTCAATTCGTTTTATGTTTGAAGAGGTGAAGAGTTAACATCGTGTACGGGTGACAAAATCATATTTTGGATGAAGAACATCAGAGTCTATTTTTGTGTATAATTTATTGGTTCTATGCTAGGAACCTTATCATTTCTTTAAGTGTATTATTGTATTTTTTCTATATGGTGTTGTTATTGCTATCTACAAGTTGTATATGGAGTTGCTCTGATTTTCAACTAAAAATATTGATCGTTGGGTGAAATTTGTTAAGAAAAATGCTAACTAAAGTACATTAAGACATATTACACCATGCCTATATTACTGATTTTTTATTTTTTACTTCTACCTATTGTAACACCGCGAATTTTACGATTTCGAATTATAAGATTTTATTAATTATATATTTGAAAATGAATTTCTGGGATTTTTCGGTAAAGAATTAGACGAAACTCTAGTTGAGTTTTAGTCTTGTAATTTTATTTCCTATTTTTTGGTAAATTTTGGTAATTTTAGGAGATAGTCGGTTCTGAACCACTGTCGGGGCCGAAATCCACCTCGTACGGCTCAAAAAGTGGTTTTTGAGTTCTATAACTCGGAATCAAATTCCGATCGCATTGTTGGCTTCGTAATTTCATTTCGAGTCAATATTGACCCTGAATACGCCCATACCTACTTTCTAAATATTTTTCACTCGGGATGTCGAAATCCGAAATTCTAAATCGGATATTACGATTGGGAAATTTATAATATCCGATCGAGTATTAGCCGATAATACTCGAGCATGTTTATCGCACGTGTCCGCGAAGTGGTTGTTTCGCATTGGGATGCGAGATTTGCCTTTCCATAAAGCAAACCTCACATCACTCACCCTAATGTCATAGGAAATCATCATTAGCCACCCTAGGAGATTTGGTAATGATTTCCTCCTCTCATCAAACACTCCTCACTCCACAATTCTCTCACACTCTTCATTTGCAAAATTTTCTAAGAGAAGGTAAAAACCTCTCTTCAAGTTTCCTCTCCTTTCTCCTTCCATCTTCAATCCTTGATCTCTAAACATTCAACCAATGGATGTTGATGAGATTTAAGTATGTTGTTCATGAGCATGTTAAGAACATATTCAACCGTTGAAATTTTCTAAAACGCTTTCTAACTCATTTTCTCTTCAAAACCGAAAATGGTGTTGTTCTTGAACTCATGAAAATAT
>NW_017727833.1:151301-151620 GCF_001865875.1 Lupinus angustifolius | reverse complement strand
AGCAAGGGTCCCGCTTAGGCGAAAAATGCCCAGGATTTCGATGAAAATTGAGAATTTTATCGCTTGGGCGAGCTAAGGCCTCGCCTGGGCGAGAAAAAAAAAAGAAAAAAAAAACAGGATTTTAATGAGGTATCGCTTGAGCAAGAAGAGACCTCGCTTGGGCGATAATACCTTCACCTAGGCGAGGAAAGCTTGAGTTTATTTGATATGTAAATGCGAAATGTCGCTTGAGCGACTAGTCCCCGCTTGGGCGAGGGACAGTGTGGGATGATTGGAACAAAATGATATTGTGAACAATGTGATGAACCCGGGTAGGGTG
>NW_017727833.1:150766-151201 GCF_001865875.1 Lupinus angustifolius | reverse complement strand
ATTCGCCAACAATGTCTTGAGGGAGAGTCTGGGTGAGACGAGTCCCTTGTATTCCTGGGGAGGTACCCTGTTGGATCGGACAACTCTCACAGGCCAAACTAGGCACTCTTTGACAACCCCAGGATTGCATTCGAGATCGATGAAAGGGATGCCCAGAAAGCGTTTGTACGACCTAGGTCCGGGTAGGACTGTTCCTGAGGGAACCGATCGATCTATTTTTAATTCCTTGCAAGGATATGTTATTTCGGGTGGTACAAAACGGCTTGGTACGGGACCTGTACTCTCGATTATTTCCGATTAGGATGTTGGATGGATATTGGTGTAAGGTGGATAATCATGACATATCATGCATACATTATCATTGTGGAAGTGAATCCCCACACGTGAGCTATACTCATTGTATATTCCTATGTTTATGTATGTGATATGGTTATG